>NW_028161189.1:0-214160 GCF_964263955.1 Coregonus lavaretus
GGCTACAGAGACCCTTGAAGCAACATTCATGGCTGCACACCAAACATTTTGGCCTGGGGGCAACAAAGCCAAGTGTAATGGTACAGGAAACACTGCATTCATACATTATAAACAGATAGCAGAGTCAAGCCACAACCCAACCACAGAGTCCAGCTAATCCCAGAGAAACCACATCCTACGTGAGCTTCATATCAACTAGGGTTCTATTATACCTTCTTCCCGGTGATGATGTCCGATGACGTCCAGACAAGACAACAACTGGCTGCTTTAGTTTCTCTCCGAGAACCTCCAGACTGAAATCTGCAGTTCATTTTAGAGTTGGTAAGTGATGTGGTTTGATCATTATTATGATTTGTGGATCTATGAGTATTTGGTATAAATTCAGTCTGAAGGACGCAAACAGTGTGAGCAAAACAGAGATTGAATTATTTATACTTTTAATAGCCATATCAACCTCCCCCACCCTACACTCAACGATTCATACTGCAAGTGTGTGATACCCTTAGTAAATACATACAGTGAGGGAAAAAAGTATTTGATCCCCTGCTGATTTTGTACGTTTGCCCACTGACAAATAAATGATCAGTCTATAATTTTAATGGTAGGTTTATTGGAACAGTGAGAGACAGAATAACAACAAAAAAATCCAGAAAAACGCATGTCAAACATTTTATAAATTGATTTGCATTTTAATGAGGGAAATAAGTATTTGACCCCCTCTCAATCAGAAAGATTTCTGTCTCCCAGGTGTCTTTTATACAGGTAACGAGCTGAGATTAGGAGCACATTCTTAAAGGGAGTGCTCCTAATCTCATCTTGTTACCTGTATAAAAGACACCTGTCCACAGAAGCAATCAATCAATCAGATTCCAAACTCTCCACCATGGCCAAGACCAAAGGATGTCAGGGACAAGATTGTAGACCTACACAAGGCTGGAATGGGCTACAAGACCATCGCCAAGCAGCTTGGTGAGAAGGTGACAACAGTTGGTGCGATTATTCGCAAATGGAAGAAACACAAAAGAACTGTCAATCTCCCTCGGCCTGGTCACCTCGTGGAGTTGCAATGATCATGAGAACGGTGAAGAATCAGCCCAGAACTACACGGGAGGATCTTGTCAATGATCTCAAGGCAGCTGGGACCATAGTCACCAAGAAAACAATTGGTAACACACTACGCCGTGAAGGACTGAAATCCTGTAGCGCACGCAAGGTCCCCCTGCTCAAGAAAGCAAATATACAGGGCCGTCTGAAGTTTGCCAATGAACATCTGAATGATTCAGAGGAGAGCTGGGTGAAAGTGTTGTGGTCAGATGAGACTAAAATGGAGCTCTTTGGCATCAACTCAACTCGCCGTGTTTGGAGGAGGAGGAATGCTGCCTATGACCCCAAGAACACCATCCCCACCGTCAAACATGGAGGTGGAAACATTATGCTTTGGGGGTGTGTTTTTCTGCTAAGGGGACAGGACAACTTCACCGCATCAAAGGGACGATGGACGGGGCCATGTACCGTCAAATCTTGGGTGAGAACCTCCTTCCCTCAGCCAGGGCATTGAAAATGGGTCGTGGATGGGTATTCCAGCATGACAATGACCCAAAACACACAGCCAAGGCAACAAAGGAGTGGCTCAAGAAAAAGCACATTAAGGTCCTGGAGTGGCCTAGCCAGTCTCCAGACCTTAATCCCATAGAAAATCTGTAGAGGGAGCTGAAGGTTTGAGTTGCCAAACGTCAGCCTCGAAACCTTAATGACTTGGAGAAGATCTGCAAAGAGGAGTGGGACAAAATCCCTCCTGAGATGTATGCAAACCTGGTGGCCAACTACAAGAAACGTCTGACCTCTGTGATTGCCAACAAGGGTTTTGCCGCCAAGTACTAAGTCATGTTTTGCAGTGGTCAAATACTTATTTCCCTCATTAAAATGCAAATCAATTTATAACATTTTTGACATGCATTTTTCTGGATTTTGTTGTTGTTATTCTGTCTCTCACTGTTCAAATAAACCTACCATTAAAATTATAGACTGATCATTTCTTTGTCAGTGGGCAAACGTACAAAATCAGCAGGGGATCAAATACTTTTTTCCCTCACTGTACATATGATTTACATTCATTACTGTTTTCCAATATCCATAAAGGTTTGGCATTTACAGTCCTTTACTGAGCCAGTCATTTACTATCTCTCCTAGTCGAACAAGACAACATTCTCATTCCTCAGCCAGACAATTCCAAGTGTGGCATTTGTTAGGATTGGTGCTGTTGTCAGAAAAATACATTGGTTCTAGACTGCAGTGTACTATAACTTCTTGACCAGATGAAAAACAGAGCAAATGCCAGTTGTCCTTGTGATAGGTAGTACTATTAATGCAGACATACACTGAGTGTACAAAACATTAAGAACAGCTTCCTAATATTGAGTTGCAGTTCTTGACACAAACCGGTGGGCCTGGCACCTACTACGAAACCCCATTCAAAAAGGCACTTAAATATTTTGTCTTGCCAATTCACACTGAATGGCATACATACACAATCCATGTCTCAAGGCTTTAAAAAATCCTTCTTTAACCTGTCTCCTCCCCTTCATCTACACTGATTGAAGTGGATTTAACACGTGACATCAATAAGGGATCATAGCTTTCACCTGGATTTACCTGGTCAGTCTATATCATGGAAAGAGCAGGTGTCCTTAATGTTAGGTACACTTGGATAAAGTAATCCTTCTACCCCCCCTTACCCCACCCCCAAAAAATTAAAAAATTAAACTATTGTAAAGTCGTTGTCCCACTGGCTATCATAAGGTGAATGCACCAATTTGTAAGTCGCTCTGGATAAGAGCGTCTGCTAAATGACGAAAATGTAAATGTAATGTAAAAATGTGTAGATACTGTGTGGTATACAGTCCTGATCCAACACTGCTCCCTGCTGGCAGGTCAAAACACTGCAGCAGCTGTGTAGGATAATGTCTCTGAGGTACGGTATAACGAATGCCAAAATAATTATAATGGAAACACTTGAGTAAATGAGAGATACAAAGGGGTTTTCTCGTTTGGGCAAAAGACCATCGATAAGTAGTTGAAGAGTGTGTCAATTAGTTAGTAGCAGAGAGGAAAATCTTTGTTAGTAGGCAAACGTACGTAAGAATGTCCTCCCCTCCTCGATAGCAACCTTTCATCAAGGATACTCGTGAATGCTATCGCGGAAGAGTTTTGAAATCTGCCACACCCCCTTTGAATTAGCTTTTGTTTTATCCGAGGAGAAAAACATGGACACGTTTAAAAACCAGATGCTACTTATTTTCTTTATCTATAAAATGTTTGCACAACTAACTTAATTTACACATTTATTTTTTTGGGATCCACCCCTGTAAACGTCATTTGCCTAATGACGCGAGAGTGGAGAAGGACTGTCTAATTTCAAGCAAGCGCATTCCATCCACGTTCACTCTCCTCGATTATCTTTGACCTTTTTCAGAAGGAGCCGAGAGAGGATGGAGGGGACGAGGTGAGCAAATATAATTGATAAAAGGCCAATGTATAATGAAATCCGATGCTTCCACACCTGAGTTTATTAAGCAGTTAACATCCCATCAGGATTAGGGTCATGTTTAAATAAATGCTGGGCAGGCCATTTTTTTGGCTACCATGTCAATGCTTTATCCACAGGGCACAAGTGGTCACTGAATGGTTTGATGAGCTGTAAACCATATGCCATGGCCGTCTGTCACCGGGGCCCAGTTTTTCAAAAATTATCTGGATTTTTTCTATCGGATAGAATTAAATGCATAGACATAGAATGAATAGAACGTACAAATCATTGCTTAAATGGGGACTCTCGTTCTATTAATTATATTTCTATGCATTTAATCCTATCAAATAGCCGAAATCTGGATAGATAACATTTTTCACCAACATCAACAAAATGATGGACTTTCTTGTGGAAGAATGGTGTCGCATCCCTCCGATAGAGTTCCAGACACTTATAGAACCTACGCCAAGGTGCATTGCAGCCCAACGCCCTATTAAGACACTATGTTGGTGTTTCCTTTATTTTGGCAGTTATCTGTATATCACATGCACGTTCACACACACGTACAGGAACGAGTTTTCTGCGTGCCACAACTGTTAGCCGCTGAGCTAAAGTCTAGGCCTTAGTTTGGGGAACTAAATCAAGTCTTTAGTCTCTGACAAGGCTACTCATCATGCTAGCATGGTGTACCCAACCAACTGTGTTCCATTTAACTGAACACTACTGTGACTAAAATAAAGAGCACAACATTATCAATCACCTTCATGACTCTTTGGATTTTGCAACAATAAATACATCTATTCTGTCAACAAGGCAAACATCACAATTTCTAAACATCTTAAAATTCAACAATAGTCAAAAAAAAGGCCCTTGATCAATCAAGCCATATTGTATAGGTATAAAACACTACAATCCTTCTTTCCCTCATCTCATTCATGATTGTCATATATTACTGAGGTTACTTAAAATGGAGGAATGTATATTTAGTGTAATTATAAATGACAATCCAGATTTGCCACTCTCACCAAGGCTAAATAAAAAAGCATATGCTGCATTTGACACTGCATGTTAACAGATGGCACAGACATATAGAGAAAGTTGAACACAGGAAGTATCTGAAACGTACTGAAAAGAGATCATGTCAAGGCCTTTGATGATCAGGAAGTCAACTCATTACGACACCTCTGTCACTAGACTGGCTCACCTTGGTTAGTAAGACCATTGCCCACTCAGAGCAATAGGGCTAAGAAGAAAGTGCAACATAAAGCACTTTGTAACAAGCTAAATCAAAAAGCTAGTGAATGCCTTGTGGCCTTTGACTAGAAATTATTGATGAAAACCAACACGGACAGAGACCGAGTGACATTCTGGGAGTGATACACTACAGGCCTGTAGACTAGATAGGCTGAGTGACATTCTGGGAGTGATACACTACAGGCCTGGGGACTAGATAGGCTGAGTGACATTCTGGGAGTGATACACTACAGGCCTGTAGACTAGATAGGCTGAGTGACATTCTGGGAGTGATACACTACAGGCCTGGGGACTAGATAGGCTGAGTGACATTCTGGGAGTGATACACTACAGGCCTGTAGACTAGATAGGCTGAGTGACATTCTGGGAGTGATACACTACAGGCCTGTAGACTAGATATGCTGAGTGATACACTACAGGCCTGTAGACTAGATAGGCTGAGTGACATTCTGGGAGTGATACACTACAGGCCTGTAGACTAGATAGGCTGAGTGATATTCTGGGAGTGATACACTACAGGCCTGTAGACTAGATAGGCTGAGTGACATTCTGGAAGTGATACACTACAGGCCTGGGGACTAGATAGGCTGAGTGACATTCTGGAAGTGATACACTACAGGCCTGGGGACTAGATAGGCTGAGTGACATTCTGGGAGTGATACACTACAGGCCTGTAGACTAGATAGGCTGAGTGACATTCTGGGAGTGATACACTACAGGCCTGGGGACTAGATAGGCTGAGTGATACACTACAGGCCTGTAGACTAGATAGGCTGAGTGATACACTACAGGCCTGGGGACTAGTTTAGTTCAGCTCTTGCTTCAACTTGCTCTTCTTGACTTTGGGCTTGGCTGCCAGAGGGGGCAGGGTGGTGGAGGGGTCTGACTCCTCTGGCTGGGGGGCTCGGGAGGGGTCATCAGGCGAGGTGGGGGTGGTCTCCACATCAGGCTCCTCCTCCAAGGGCAGGGAGGGGGGCTTGGGCTGGCTGTGGGGGGACACTCCTGAGAGACAGGTGTTAGAAACTGAATTTTACTAAGTATACGCAGTGTTCTGTAATGAGTAAATTTTCTATTGGTGTTACACTTCGCAAGGAGCTCTCTGAGAGACGTGAGTCAAGTTAACAGTCTACTGACAAGATCATATTATTATGTTAACTTGACACGTCTCTCTGTCTCATCCATATAACCGAGCTAATTACCAGTAGTGTAATGGAGGGTAAACGCCTTTTTTATTTTAAGCGAGCGTTTACCCAACTATCACGTAAAATGCATAAAAATATATAAGGATGGTGTGATGTGTTACCTGTGGGGAGTGTGATGCTCTTGTTGTAGCCTGCGGCGGAGGACATGGCCTGCTCCAGGGCCTGGTTGGTGCCTAGGGGCTGCTGGGAGCTGCCAGGGGCTTTACTTGTGGCCCCCGCCGAGCGCTGCTTAGACTTGGGGTCTTTGACCGGCTTGGTCCACTCCAGGCTCTCTCCCACCTGCAAGGCAGCGGCCATCTTCTGAGCCATGTCCATCAGCTATGGAAACAAAATGGCGGTATTAGGAAACGTCAAGAAATTGAAGAGGCCATTTTTTTTGCGATGTTATTAAGCCGGTGCAAGAATGTGGAACAATATACTGACCATACTGTATTACATTACATTCATCATATTAACATCAACGTCACGTTAATGCAACATTGGCAAACGTTTGTCTCTTCCATCAGTAGTTTGACCTCACAAGAGGCTGCTGAGGGGAGAACGGCTCATAATAAATGGCCGGAGCGGAGCAAATGGAATGGCATCAAATCATGTGTTTCATGTATTTCATACCATTCCACCCATTCCACTCCAGTCAATACCATGAGCCTGTTCTCCCCAATTAAGGTGCCACCAACATCCTGTGTTTGACCTACATTGTATGTAGAGTATAGAGGAAGCTACTGGATTGTACCTCAGGGTCAAACTCAGTGTTGCTGTCCTTCAGTATGTTCACTTTCCTTTCCAACTCCTGGTACTGTTGCAGGGCTCCATTCTTGTCCCCGTGGTTGTAGAGCAGAATGGCAAAGTTCAGGTTGACCAGAGGGTTGGACCTGGGAGGAACAAGGAGCCGGTGGAAACAGATCGACTCGATAAGTCATAGATAGGTAGATCAGTAATCAAAGGTAGAGTCAGCGATGTATGAAGTAAACAGCACTATTGGGTTGATGTCTGCAACAACTAAGAGCATTAAAGCGAGAGGTACTCTGTGGTCACAGGAGGCTGCTGAAGGGAGAACAGCTTATAATAATGGCTGGAACGGCGTAAATGGAATGGCATTAAACACCTGGAAACCATGTGATTGATGTATTTGATACCGTTCCACCCATTCCGCTCCAGTCATTACCACCAGCCCGTTCTCCCCAATTAAGGTCCCACCAACCTCCTGTGTCTGTGATACTCTGTATATGAGCACATCATCTTGCATCGCACCTACACTGAGTGTACGAAACATTAAGAACACCTTCCTAATATCAGGTTGCAATTGTATCAAGGCTTAAAAATCATTCTTTAACCTGTCTCCTCCCCTTCATCTAAACTGATTGAAGTGGATTTAACAGGTGACATCAATAAGGGATCATAGCTTTCACCTGGTTAGTCATGGAAAGAGCAGGTGTTCTTAATGTTTTGTACACTCAGTGTATAAGCAACATCTGCAGTGCTGCTCGTGGCGATGTCATATCTCTGAGTCTCATTTTAAATTAATTTAATTCAAACACAACTTGAACTTCGTAGATTGACTCAGGACATAAGTTCAAACTGAATGGAAGTTCGATTGGGAGCAACTTACTGGTCTAAAGCCACAGCTTGTTCATAGGATCTCCTGGCATTGTCCACGTCCTCCAGATTGGTCAGTGCAACTGAAAGAGGAGAGTGGTCAGTTCAGTGGTAACTACAACAACTAAACCTATACAAAAAATATAAACCTGTAAACATCCATAAACACATGAATATAAACAGATCCCAGTACATTAACATTATTCCTGCGTAAATATAAGGGAATGCCGATGTGAAACCTTGAACCAAGTGAAAGTGGCACATAAAGCCAATCCAGATGGGAGCAGGCCAGGCCAGGCTAGTGTTACCTGCTAGTAGCATGTAGAGTTCTCCCAGGCCAGGCTAGCGTTACCTGCTAGTAGCATGTAGAGTTCTCCCAGGCCAGGCTAGTGTTACCTGCTAGTAGCATGTAGAGTTCTCCCAGGCCAGGCTAGTGTTACCTGCTAGTAGCATGTAGAGTTCTCCCAGGCCAGGCTAGTGTTACCTGCTAGTAGCATGTAGAGTTCTCCCAGGCCAGGCTAGTGTTACCTGCTAGTAGCATGTAGAGTTCTCCCAGGCCAGGCTAGCGTTACCTGCTAGTAGCATGTAGAGTTCTCCCAGGCCAGGCTAGCATGACCTGCTAGTAGCATGTAGAGTTCTCCCAGGCCAGGCTAGTGTTACCTGCTAGTAGCATGTAGAGTTCTCCCAGGCCAGGCTCGCATGACCTGCTAGCAGCATGTAGAGTTCTCCCAGGCCAGGCTAGCGTTACCTGCTAGCAGCATGTAGAGTTCTCCCAGGCCAGGCTAGCGTTACCTGCTAGTAGCATGTAGAGTTCTCCCAGGCCAGGCTAGTGTTACCTGCTAGTAGCATGTAGAGTTCTCCCAGGCCAGGCTAGCGTTACCTGCTAGTAGCATGTAGAGTTCTCCCAGGCCAGGCTAGCGTTACCTGCTAGTAGCATGTAGAGTTCTCCCAGGCCAGGCTAGCGTTACCTGCTAGTAGCATGTAGAGTTCTCCCAGGCGGGGCTGCAGGTTGGTGGCAGCGCTGAGGAAGAGGAAGGCAGAGGCATACTGCTGCATGGTGAGGTGCACCAGGCCCAGGTTGTACAGCACCTTCCAGTCAAACGGAGACAGGTAGTGGGCCCGCTTCAGACAGCTGATGGCCTGGTTCACACAGAAAGGAAACCGGAACGGAGAGGGGTTTAACATGGCTAGACAACAAAACAACAACTGTCCTAAAAATGGCATTTGAGGTGTGTACTGTAGTCTTAGTATGCCCCCTTTGATGCCATGGAAATATATGACAATCTGTCAAATGACATACATCGGTCCTTGACGCCGTCTTATATGTACAGTATGTGAAATGTGAGAATACTCACTGCTACATATTTCTTCTTGCCGAAGAAGCACATGCCGATGTTGTTCCAGAGCGGGGGGCTCTCGGGGACCATGCATGCTGCCACGCGGTACTTGTTCATGGCCACATCAAAGTCCCCATGGGTCTGCATCATACTGCCTGCTGCCAGGACGGCCTAGCAGGGACGCATACACATAACTGACATACTGTACATCAGGGATCATCAACTAGATTCAGACGCAGGGATCATCAACTAGATTCAGACGCAGGGATCATCAACTAGATTCAGACGCAGGGATCATCAACTAGATTCAGCCGCAGGGATCATCAACTAGATTCAGCCGCAGGGATCATCAACTAGATTCAGCTGCAGGCCCATTTCTTCTTGAGTGGATAGTCAGGGAGCCGGAACATAATTACAAATAATTTGTAGACTGCAAATTGACCGCAAGAAGCTCAAACAGATATAATATCTGACTAAAACATAATAATTTCAAACCTTGCTTACATTTGTATACAATCACATATATCTCTCTATTATGCTTGGAAATACTTTGGAACATATTTCCAAAATTAAAATCACTTGGAGCTGATTTTCTGGTGTTTTTAGTCTTTTATGTCCAACAATAAAATAAAATAAATATATAAGTTTGAGAAACAGACTCCTCAACTGGCAGCTTCATGAAATAGTACCGGGTACTGTTTCTCAAACTAGACACTCTAATGTATTTGTCCTCTTGCTCAGTTGTGCACCAGGGCCTCCCACTCCTCTTTTATATTCTGGTTAGAGCCAGTTTGGGCTGTTCTGTGAAGGGAGTAGTACACAGCGTTGTACGAGATCTTCAGTTTCTTTTCTTACATGGAATAGCCTTCATTTCTCAGAACAAGAATAGACTGATGAGTTTCAGAAGAAAGTTATTTGTTTCTGGCCATTTTGATCCTGTAATCGAACCCACAATTGCTGATGCTCCAGATACTCAACTAGTCTCAAGAAGGCCAGTTTTATTGCTGCTTTAATCAGCACAACAATTTTCAGCTGTGCTAACATAATTGCAAAATGGTTTTCTAATGATCAATTAGCCTTTTAAAATGATAAACTTGGATTAGCAAACACAACATGCCATTGGAACACAGGACTGATGGTTGCTGATAATGGGCCTCTGTACGCCTATGTATATATTCCATTAAAATCAGCCGTTTCCAGCTACAATAGCCATTTACAACATTAACAATGTCTACACTGTATTTCTGATCAATTTGATGTTCTTTTAATGGACACAAAAATTGCTTTTCTTTCGAAAACAAGGACATTTCTAAGTGACCCCAAACTTTTGAACGGTAGTGTATATACAGTGGGGAGAACAAGTATTTGATACACTGCCGATTTTGCAGGTTTTCCTACTTACAAAGCATGTAGAGGTCTGTAATTTTTTTATCATAGGTACACTTCAACTGTGAGAGATCGAATCTAAAACAAAAATCCAGAAAATCACATTGTATGATTTTTAAGTAATTAATTTGCATTTTATTGCATGACATAAGTATTTGATACATCAGAAAAGCAGAACTTAATATTTGGTACAGAAACCTTTGTTTGCAATTACAGAGATCATACGTTTCCTGTAGGTCTTGACCAGGTTTGCACACACTGCAGCAGGGATTTTGGCCCACTCCTCCATACAGACCTTCTCCAGATCCTTCAGGTTTCGGGGCTGTCGGTGGGCAATACAGACTTTCAGCTCCCTCCAAAGACTTTCTATTGGGTTCAGGTCTGGAGACTGGCTAGGCCACTCCAGGACCTTGAGATGCTTCTTACGGAGCCACTCCTTAGTTGCCCTGGCTGTGTGTTTTGGGTCGTTGTCATGCTGGAAGACCCAGCCACAACCCATCTTCAATGCTCTTACTGAGGGAAGGAGGTTGTTGGCCAAGATCTTGCGATACATGGCCCCATCCATCCTCCCCTCAATAAGGTGCAGTCATCCTGTCCCCTTTGCAGAAAAGCATCCCCAAAGAATGATGTTTCCACCTCCATGCTTCACGGTTGGGATGGTGTTCTTGGGGTTGTACTCATCCTTCTTCTTCCTCCAAACACTGCGAGTGGAGTTTAGACCAAAAAGCTATATTTTTGTCTCATCAGACTACATGACCTTCTCCCATTCCTCCTCTGGATCATCCAGATGGTCATTGGCAAACTTCAGACGGGCCTGGACATGCGCTGGCTTGAGCAGGGGTACCTTGCGTGCACTGCAGGATTTTAATCCATGACGGCGTAGTGTGTTACTAATGGTTTTCTTTGAGACTGTGGTCCCAGCTCTCTTCAGGTCATTGACCAGGTCCTGCCGTGTAGTTCTGGGCTGATCCCTCACCTTCCTCATGATCATTGATGCCCCACAAGGTGAGATCTTGCATGGAGCCCCAGACTGAGGGTAATTGACTGTCATCTTGAACTTCTTCCATTTTCTAATAAATTCTAATTTCTAACAGTTGTTGCCTTCTCACCAAGCTGCTTGCCTATTGTCCTGTAGCCCATCCCAGCCTTGTGCAGGTCTAGCATGAACTGATGTCCTTACACAGCTCTCTGGTCTTGGCCATTGTGGAGAGGTTGGAGTCTGTTTGATTGAGTGTGTGGACAGGTGTCTTTTATACAGGTAACGAGTTCAAACAGGTGCAGTTAATACAGGTAATGAGTGGAGAACAGGAGGGCTTCTTAAAGAAAAACTAACAGGTCTGTGAGAGCCAGAATTCTTACTGGTTGGTAGGTGATCAAATACTTATGTCATGCAATAAAATGCAAATGAATTACTTAAAACTCATACAATGTGATTTTCTGGATTTTTGTTTTAGATTCTGTCTCTCACAGTTGAAGTGTACCTATGATAAAAATTACAGACCTCTACAGTGAGGGAAAAAAGTATTTGATCCCCTGCTGGTTTTGTACGTTTGCCCACTGACAAAGACATGATCAGTCTATAATTTTAATGGTAGGTTTATTTGAACAGTGAGAGACAGAATCACAACAGAAAAATCCAGAAAAACGCATGTCAAAAATGTTATAAATTGATTTGCATTTTAATGAGGGAAATAAGTATTTGACACCTCTGCAAAACATGATTTATAGTACTTGGTGGCAAAACCCTTGTTGGCAATCACAGAGGTCAGACGTTTCTTGTAGTTGGCCACCAGGTTTTCACACATCTCAGGAGGGATTTTGTCCCACTCCTCTTTGCAGATCTTCTCCAAGTCATTAAGGTTTCGAGGCTGACGTTTGGCAACTCAAAACTTCAGCTCCCTCCACAGATTTTCTATGGGATTAAGGTCTGGAGACTGGCTAGGCCACTCCAGGACCTTAATGTGCTTCTTCTTGAGCCACTCCTTTGTTGCCTTGGCCATTTGTTTTGGGTCATTGTCATGCTGGAATACCCATCCACGACCCATTTTCAATGCCCTGGCTGAGGGAAGGTACAGTAGGGAAAAAAAGTATTTAGTCAGCCACCAATTGTGCAAGTTCTCCCACTTAAAAAGATGAGAGAGGCCTGTAATTTTCATCATAGGTACACGTCAACTATGACAGACAAAATGAGGGAAAAAAATCCAGAAAATCACATTGTAGGATTTTTAATGAATTTATTTGCAAGTTATGGTGGAAAATAAGTATTTGGTCAATAACAAAAGTTTCTCAATACTTTGTTATATACCCTTTGTTGGCAATGACACAGGTCAAACGTTTTCTGTAAGTCTTCACAAGGTTTTCACACACTGTTGCTGGTATTTTGGCCCATTCCTCCATGCAGATCTCCTCTAGAGCAGTGATGTTTTGGGGCTGTCGCTGGGCAACACAGACTTTCAACTCCCTCCAAAGATTTTCTATGGGGTTGAGATCTGGAGACTGGCTAGGCCACTCCAGGACCTTGAAATGCTTCTTACGAAGCCACTCCTTCGTTGCCCGGGCGGTGTGTTTGGGATCATTGTCATGCTGAAAGACCCAGCCACGTTTCATCTTCAATGCCCTTGCTGATGGAAGGAGGTTTTCACTCAATCTCACGATACATGGCCCCATTCATTCTTTCCTTTACATGGATCAGTCATCCTGGTCCCTTTGCAGAAAAACAGCCCCAAAGCATGATGTTTCCACCCCCATGCTTCACAGTAGGTATGGTGTTCTTTGGATGCAACTCAGCATTCTTTGTCCTCCAAACACGACGAGTTGAGTTTTTACCAAAAAGTTCTATTTTGGTTTCATCTGACCATATGACATTCTCCCAATCCTCTTCTGGATCATCCAAATGCACTCTAGCAAACTTCAGACGGGCCTGGACATGTACTGGCTTAAGCAGGGGGACTGCAGGATTTGAGTCCCTGGCGGCGTAGTGTGTTACTGATGGTAGGCTTTGTTACTTTGGTCCCAGCTCTCTGCAGGTCATTCACTAGGTCACCCCATGTGGTTCTGGGATTTTTGCTCACCGTTCTTGTGATCATTTTGACCCCACGGGGTGAGCTCTTGCGTGGAGCCCCAGATCGAGGGAGATTATCAGTTGTCTTGTATGTCTTCCATTTCCTAATAATTGCTCCCACAGTTGATTTCTTCAAACCAAGCTGCTTACCTATTGCAGATTCAGTCTTCCCAGCCTGGTGCAGGTCTACAATTTTGTTTCTGGTGTCCTTTGACAGCTCTTTGGTCTTGGCCATAGTGGAGTTTGGAGTGTGACTGTTTGAGGTTGTGGACAGGTGTCTTTTATACGGATAACAAGTTCAAACAGGTGCCATTAATACAGGTAACGAGTGGAGGACAGAGGAGCCTCTTAAAGAAGAAGTTACAGGTCTGTGAGAGCCAGAAATCTTGCTTGTTTGTAGGTGACCAAATACTTATTTTCCACCATAATTTGCAAATAAATTCATTAAAAATCCTACAATGTGATTTTCTGGAATTTCTTTTCTCAATTTGTCTGTCATAGTTGACGTGTACCTATGATGAAAATTACAGGCCTCTCTCATCTTTTTAAGTGGGAGAACTTGCACAATTGGTGGCTGACTAAATACTTTTTTTCCCCACTGTAGGTTCTCACCAAGATTTGACGGTACATTGCCCCGTCCATCGTCCCTTTGATGCGGTGAAGTTGTCCTGTCCCCTTAGCAGAAAAACACCCCCAAAGCATAATGTTTCCACCTCCATGTTTGACGGTGGGGATGGTGTTCTTGGGGTCATAAGCAGCATTCCTCCTCCTCCAAAAACGGCGAGTTGAGTTGATGCCAAAGAGCTCGATTTTGGTCTCATCTGACCACAACACTTTGACCCAGTTCTCCTCTGAATCATTCAGATGTTCATTGGCAAACTTCAGACGGGCCTGTATATGTGCTTTATTGAGCAGGGGGACCTTGCGGGTGCTGCAGGATTTCAGTCCTTCACGGCGAAGTGTGTTACCAATTGTTTTCTTGGTGACTATGGTCCCAGCTGCCTTGAGATCATTGACAAGATCCTCCCGTGTAGTTCTGGGCTGAATCCTCACCGTTCTCATGATCGTTGCAACTCCACGAGGTGAGATCTTGCATGGAGCCCCAGGCCGAGGGAGATTGACAGTTCTTTTGTGTTTCTTCCATTTGCGAATAATCGCACCAACTGTTGTCACCTTCTCACCAAGCCGCTTGGCGATGGTCTTGTAGCCCATTCCAGCCTTGTGTAGGTCTACAATCTTGTCCCTGTCATTCTTGGAGAGCTCTTTGGTCTTGGCCATGGTGGAGAGTTTGGAATCTGATTGATTGATTGCTTCTGTGGACAGGTGTCTTTTATACAGGTAACAAACTGAGATTAGGAGCACTCCCTTTAAGAGTGTGCTCCTAATCTCAGCTCGTTACCTGTATAAAAGACACCTGGGAGCCAGAAATCTTTCTGATTGAGAGGGGGTCAAATACTTATTTCCCTCATTAAAATGCAAATCAATTTATAACATTTTTGACATGTTTTTCTGGATTTTTTTGTTGTTCTTCTGTCTCTTACTGTTCAAATAAACCTACCATTAAAATTATAGACTGATCATTTCTTTGTCAGTGGGCAAACGTACAAAATCAGCAGGGGATCAAATACTTTTTTCCCTCACTGTACATGCTTTGTAAGTAGGAAAACCTGCAAAATCGGCAGTGTATCAAATACTTGTTCTCCCCACTGTATATATTTATTTTATTTTATTTTTTTGCTCAGAAAACTTGGGTGGCCAAATAAAATAGATTTGGCCTGCGGGCCGCCAGTTGGGGAACCCTACTGCACATTATAAACATACAGTACAGCAGACCCAATGTTGCAGTACATGTATCAGGTGTTTATAAAAAGTGAAACAAGCTCATAATATGGTGGCCACTTACCTTATAGTTATTAGGGTCGTAAGTAAGTGCATTCCCGAGATGTTCAAATGCTTTTTGGTATTTTCCCAGCTGTGGAAGATTACCAACAATCAGTGACAACAAATATCACCATTCTGGAAAAACGTCATTCAATTTTTTTGGGGGACACAACATAATATACTAACCCATTTCCTAATAAAAAAACATTCCACTCTTAAGAGTGTGTTCAGAGTTGATTTCAGACCCACCTGCAGATACAGGAGCCCCAGAGTGGTCAGCAACTCTGCATTCTCTGGAGAGAACCTACACAGAGGGAAAGACACCTCTAATTTCACCTCTACGCATGTAATTACACATAATAATGTCTATCTACACTTAGTCTCATGCAAATAGAAGAACGGATCTTGTAATTTGCTGATTATTTAATGGGTTCGATTCAGCATAATTGCAGAGTATTAATTATGACTGGGGGGAAGAAAACACATAAAGAAAGCCTTGTGAGGGGAGGAGGAGAGACGAGAGGCTGAGGTTGAATCAAGGTTCACAATGGTAAGTCTAATTAAAAGCAAGCCGAGTAGCTGGGCGACTTGATTAATTCATTTACCCAATAGGCAGTAGTAATAATGAGCACGGCAACGCGGGACACATATATACACTGACTTTTGTCATTACCTTATTTCCTCCGCTGCCCTGGATAGGACGATTCTTTAATGGATATTTGGGCTGTGATCCTATATCCATACTAATATCCATACTGACATACCACTTACTCATACTAGAATACCATTTGCCAGTATGGATACACACACACACAAATGTATTGCTTCGTTCTAAGTAATATGCTAGTGAGGATACTGAAACAGAGATTTGGACTTGTACAGTATGTTGAACAAGGAAATGGGTGGCCTTCAGTCAGAGATGATAAGTGAGTCTGATTCAGTTGTTTAGATGATTGAAATCAACCATTTTAGAGCAGACATTTTTAAACTAGTGTGATCACAACCAGGAACAGATCCCAATGTTTAAAGCACAGCATGTTTTTTTTTTGTCTTAAGGGATTTTCTACTAACCTTTTATTCCATCTTAAATGAACATCATCATTAATAGCTATGTAGGGGAAAATTACCCTTCTGCTGCATAATCATTACTGTGAAAAGGTTGTCTAAAACTCGTCTATATTATCATTGCTCTATTATTAAAAAACTATTCACTAATGAAGGCTTTAGTGCTGCATGTTTTTTTAATAATGGAAGTTCAGTGAAAGTTGTTCCTCTAGTATTAAAAACGAACACATTTAGGTTTTTAATAACAAAGCAACCTTTCAACAAACCTACATTTTCTTCCATGAGGATGAACTTCTTTTAAACTTAATTACAGTGAATGTTCTCTCTAAATGTCACCTATTCACAATCCTATAATAAACAAATGTCCCATAGGAGATTTTCTAGAGCATATTAGAAGTAGTGCAAAGTTTCCCAACTTTTAGAACCGTTTTTTAAACGTTTAAAACGTTTTAGAACAGTCTCTACATCCAAACTTACTCAACTGCACTCTTGTACACTTCGATGGCTTTGTCCGTGTCTCCCGCCAACAAGTGGACCTTTCCCAGTGTCATGAATGTCCTGTCGTGTTTTTTCAACTGCAAGGCTGCATTCAACTGCTCTTCAGACTGGAAAACAACAGATATCTCTACTCTATCATCCACCGTCAAATACTTCAACACTGGCTGAGGTGCCATTTCATTCAGAAATGTGTATTAAAATAACCATTTAGTCGAATTACTTCCTTATGAACAGTGTGTCAAAATCCAGCTCATACTCACATGTTGGAAGTCTTTTATGAAGGAATAGCATACACCCAGATTATGGTTGATCTCCTGGAGTGAGAAAAATATCAGAGTGGCTATATGGAGCTACAAAACAAATAAAAATGGCTGAATATGCATATAGTTCAGTGTTCCACACTTAACCCCTATAGCTGAGAAGCAGTGTGTAAATCCAGGAAGAGCAATGCTGATTGATAAATCTTAAGTTGCCAATGGTTACAGGTACAGGCCAAAAATAAGGAGAGGAAACCACAATCTTTTCTCTTACCCAGTCTTTCTCATTGAGCTTCCCGGCTTCATGATAAACCTCAATGGCTGCCTTGTGTTTCCCAAGCAGAAAACTGAAAAAATATATACATAAACAACTATAAAAATGGACGTACAAGCACAGAGTAACCCTAAATCCAACATCTCCTAAATCAGCCAATGCCCGGTGTGTATTCTGCCGCAAAATGGTAGACGCGCATCACCAAGGCGGATGCCAAACATAGTTCCCATCCCTAATACCATACAAACTACCTTGATCTCGTAAGGAACCCTGCACAACACAATCTGATATCATTATTATATTCTGTATGACCTGTTCCTGCCTGTTGAGTGCTATGATCAAAAGCAGTGTCTAGCCCAGGCAGGCTCAGTGCTCAGGCAGGGTACTCTCTACTCACAGCGATCGGGCCACTTGTTTGAGGTTGTCGGAGCTGGTGGGATTGAGGATGGCACAGCTCTGGAACAACTCCAGGGACGGCTGGATCTGCCCCTCCAGACGCAAGATTAGTGCTTCATAGCAAGAAAATAGGCTTTTACATTAGCATGAAAAGGAGTTAAACCAACACATTAAAATCTAAGGCGCAGTAGGGGGTAGAAGCCTGTTTGTTGGGAGGAAATTGTGCATCTAAAGCTTGGTTTTGAGTGGAATAGACTAGAGCTCTGTTGTGGTTGGGATAAACCGTTTGAACGTGATGAACACACGATGAGTGATGTGGAACGTAATGTAGTATGGCTTCTCACCTTGTACGTATATGGCATATTCACACATTCCCTGGGTTTCCTGTAGCTGGTCTTTGATCATTGCCTTTGGGGAAACAACAAACATGATCTCCGCTCCTGGAGCAAACTGATGTTACAATAATATTGCAAGAAAGAATATTGCAAGAACTGAATATCGACTGTATTTCCTAAGTTGGTAGTCTCTCCCATAGCCGATATCTCCAACATACTGGGGTGGAGTGCCATGAGTCTGGCAGGGAAGACTAATACATTGGCTACACTCAGTTTTGGGATTGACAGATAAAGCATTCCTATGCCAACTAAGACGGACATACAGGTAACTGGCAAAATAATGTAAAACATTTTATTTTAAAGTGTCTTAATAGGGTGTTGGGCCACCATGAGCCAGAACAGCTTCAATACACCTTGGCATAGATTCTAGAAGTGTCTGGAACTCTATTGGAGGGATGCGACATCATTCTTCCACAAGAAATTCCATAATTTGGTGTTTTGTTGATGGTGGTGGAAAACGCTGTCTCAGGCGCCGCCTCAGAATCTCCAATAAGTGTTCAATTGGGTTGAGATCTGGTGACTGAGACGGCAATGGCATATGATTTACATAGTTTTCATGCTCATCAAACCATTCAGTGACCACTCGTGCCCCTGTGGATGGGGCCATTGTCATCCTATGGGGGCATAGCCATGGTAGCCAAAATAATGGCCTGCCCAGCATTTCTATACATGACCCTACGCATGATGGGATGTTAATTGCTTAATTAACTCAGAAACCACACCTGGGTGGAAGCAACTGCTTTTTAAATATACTTTGTATCCCTCATTTACTCAAGGGTTTCCTTTATTTTGGCAGTTACCTGTAGTAACCCGACATTCTTGGTTATAACAGCTGTTGTTACAAAACTGTACTTCGGAGATTGTGCAGTGGGTTCATATTTATTTAACCATGCATGCAGGGTAGGAGGAAATAGCATGCCCTAGTAGCATTTTCAAATGTACAGACGGAACACAGCTTGAAACAGATGATTACATCACTATCTTCTCAGCAGTCCCTTTTCAGTAGAAGACATTAAGACAAAGGGAGGGGGAGGGAGCCCTTGATGCCTTCATTCATTATCTGCATGCTGTCTAGGCTAACAGAAAGGGCAGTGTAACACCAATGCACATTAAACAAGGGGGAAATGAATGACAGTCAGGGACTGGACCGGACCACCGGCAGAGACAGCGGGGGGGGTGGCATACCTTGCAGGTCTCATAGTCTTTGCGGATGTAGTGCAGGTGGATGAGCCAGTTCCTCCTCTCCAGAATGGGAAGTTCCGGAGCTGAGGAGGAGAGGCAGAGTAGACATTCAGGGGTGATGAGGAGACGGCATATTGGCCCGATACCAAACAAACCCCTCCACCCTTTCTCATTATAGGCCCTTGTTGACCCGCGCTGATAAGAATAGATTTAATAGAACAATCCACGACGCGGTCAGAAATGAATGCATCGAGTACAGCAAAACGGTCTCATTCTTACCTCTCAGAACAACTGAAGCTGACATTACTGTATATGAGTTGAGTCATGCTGCCATGTAATGTTATACTATCTCAAATCAAAGTTGATTGGTCGCATACACAGATTTGCAGATGTTATCGCAGGTGCAGTGAAATGCTTGTGTTTCTAGCTCCAACAGTACAGTAATAATACCTAGCGATACAAAACAATACACATAATCCCAAAAAGTAAAAAGAAAGAAATCAAGAAATATCAATAAGAAATGTAATTAAATTAAGAAATATCTATAGCATTTTCAATGATAAATAAGAAGAGACTATCTCCTTTAAAGTTATTGCCATTCTATTACCTGAAACTACGGTGATCTGCATCAGTCTTTAATAAGACAACCACAGATGCAACATTTTCCAACAAAAACCCTTCAGGCTACATTCCTCACACGTAATACCTCAGTAAGTTAGATAATAGTTACAGTACTGCTAATTGTTAGCTACAGAACATGACGTTGTTTTATTATGCCTCTGCCATTAAGATATGATCCTTGTTGCCCAGGCAACCATGTCTTTAACAAGCTCAGGGCTCCTGACAGGAATGAGGAGCACATACTACAGACAGACAGACAGACAAAGGGAACATGAAAATCAATACAGTGGGATATATTTGGTGAGCTAAGATGGCCATGCCAACCGTGCTGCTGTATAACAGTACTGGAAACCTTTCCTCTAGCAGAACACAATTGTATTCAAGGAAGCGGCCATTGTAATTCCAAATAGAGTGACTTCTTTGATTTCAGTAATCCTTTTATCTTGTACCTACCGGTGAGGCAGCAATAGGATACTGGCTATATGAAATGAAGCTGACTGAGACTACACTACAGGGTCTGGTACTGCATGTTATTAGGCTAGTGCCTGTGGAAATACTGTGATTTACACCAAAGCTCCCCTCTGTTTTATCTCACCAATCGTTAAGTCGGAGCTCCAGTGTCTCACAGCAAGAACCCCGACTGGAGCCCCACTCTAACCCCACAGAGAGAGCCTTCCCTTTTTCCCCTGTTCGCTGAGTGGTAGACTGCAGTGCATGAAGACTGCATTCCCCCTCTCATATTTGCCGCATCAGATTTGGAGTGGCCCTATTTGTGGGCTTAATCCGCTTTGGCTCTTGCCGAGACAGCAATAATATTCTTGTCTCTGGGTTTCAGCTGCGGCCCTGTGGCACTCTAAGTCCACACTTACTAAAGCTGGGCAGATTTTGAGGAGGGAGGGGAGTTGGTGTGTGTGACACGTCTTTACGGGACAATACAGAGAGTAGCAGCCATAGGAAGAGGAACCCAGCATGGAACCGTCCAAATATAGCCAGCGAAAAGGTTTCATCCCCCCCAAAAAAATGCTCTCATTGTATGCATGATCTCTGTAATGTGTAGAGAGAGGAGACAGATTTGTATTATTCTGTTAACTATTTTTAAAAAATCCAGCTGAGCAACGAGGATAAGTTGGAGCAGAATGCTTGAAGAAAAGCCGAGATCAAAAGACCCCTGAAGCGGATCAAGTTCACTCTTCAACTTGTCACCTCTTCGGAAATTGAGGTCAAGTGGAAGAATTGTGGGTTGGTGCTTCTCCTACAATTGCTTTGTATCAATAACATGACTTGTGTAGTGGGCTGCGCAACAATGAGTTGGCACACAAAATACAGCGGGTGATGAATGAAGCGGCCTAAGGGTGATATCATGGCCTTTAAAAAAATATTGAAGGTCAACTTCTGTGGGATGGATGAAAACAATATCTACAAGCTATTCTATACGAATGACCTATATATTCTTACTGTGTCTTGGAATATGGTTGTGAGTTTGTCAGCTTAAACATAGGAAAAAGGGTAAGGGTGCCCTCTATAGTCTCATAAAATATTTGTTTAAAAGTCTGTAACACACTGCAGCGAGCATTAATTCTGGCATTTTGACTTAAGTCTCGTCCATATGCAACAGTGAGGGTTGGGTTTAGAGGACGGACTGTTTTGGCAACTACGATAACGGGAAAAATTTGTTCCGGGGTGGGTCCTCTTCAGACAGACAACTCTCCCAAAAAATCACAAAGCAGACATGCCAGAATGTCGTGTTTCGAAATCAAAGTTTGCAGGCAAAACATTTGCAGTGGTTTTAGTTAAAGTAGTTAATGCAAACTAGCCACTTGCGAAATGCACTCATAAAAAATAACCTCTGTGATCTTCATCTTGCTAGCTACTATTTTGTATTTTATTCAATTTAAGGTAGTGACTAGGCAGCAGTGAAGGCTGCTGAGGGGAGGATGGCTCATAATAATGGCTGGAATGGAGTCAATGGAATGGTAACAAAGGCATCAAACACATGGTTTCCATGTGTTTGATGCCATTCCAATGACTCCATTCCAGCCATTATAATGAGCCATCCTCCCTTCAGCAGCCTCCACTGGTAGGCAGTGACGTTGTTCCTCTATGCCAAACCGACGTTCTATTACGTACAGACGCTGTTAAGCCGGAGCGTTTTAAAATTGTGGGAGGCAACCTGGATATCTAGAGAGACTAATTTTGACTAGGGTGACCTTAGTAAATGCTTTCAGTTAGCCAAACCATTTCCCCCAAATAAATAGGCCTATAGCATCATACCTGTGTTTTTTTCTGTGCAACTAATGCCCTCCACTGTCATATTAAAACACAGGCCTATGTGACATTTCAATGGAAAACTGTAGTCTTTTGAAGAGAAGAAGTACAATCATTCACACAGTCACAGTTGTGTAATTAGACATTTACCTTTTGGAGCCTGGCGTTTCTTCAGCTCAGAGGCCACTGGAAGCTGAAAAAGACCAACAGTTACTTTGAGAGGGAGATCCATGAGGCAACACATTGTGATGTGGTCAGGGAGAGCGAGTCTCCATTTTGGAGCAACTCCTGGCCTGCATCCTGCCACCTCATTCACCATTCCCCTCTGGGGATGCATTATACACTACACCTGGACCATCAGACTCTTTTGGTGACAGTCAGCCATCTTTTGTTGGCACACCAAGTAGACTAGAACACTTATAAGGGAGTTTGATGCCGCTAGAAGGCCCTGTACTAGGCATGACATGGCTCCAGCGGAGACATGCCTGTCCTTTTATGTAGGAGCTTTACTTTAATACACTCATTACCTCTTTCACCACCTTTTGTTGTGGGGCTTTTGCTTCCCCTATAACTCACTTTACTGTTGATTTTGCTGTATTATTGATTTTGCATTGTAGATATGTTATGGTAGAGTAGTGTGTAATAATGAGTTGTGTTATGTATTGATTTATTGTATGTAATTGTGATTGGATCCCAGGAAGAGTAGCTGCAGCCAATGGGGATCCGGAATAAATACAAAATACTGTGTTTGGTATTTGTTCAAATGCAAGGTTTGTCTGTGCTTGCTGTTGCCAAGTTTCTTTTTACATTTTCTTTTTACATTTTCTATCACCAATAGGTTTTTTGTGTGGTTTTC
This sequence comes from Coregonus lavaretus, assembly GCF_964263955.1. NCBI lineage: Eukaryota > Metazoa > Chordata > Actinopteri > Salmoniformes > Salmonidae > Coregonus > Coregonus lavaretus. The sequence goes on from NW_028161189.1 coordinate 23,053, forward strand.
AAATATTAAATTACTGCTAGAATATGTTATTCATTTAATTGAGTGTTGATTTGGTTGGACTAAATTGCATTGCAATGACTTTGTTCTACACATGTTCATAAAACACATTTATTGAGGGTCTCTTCAAAGAACAAAGCATTCACATAAAACAAAGTAATGTAACATAACGTTTACATAAAAAAATATCTTAAAAATACAAAGTGTAACATAGCATTCAAGAACATCTTGAAAACATACTGCCAAAAGTAAATAGCATTCAAGAAAAAGTGTTGCACTGCAAATTCACAACGTCGTTACAAAATGTTATTTGTTGGCATAGCCACAACATGAGCAATGCGGTATTTAACACTACGTAATCACAAACAACTTGCACCACAAAGCTCAAACATCAGTGTACGGTTATGATGGTGTCCTGCAGAGGTGTGGACTCGAGTCATGTGACTTGGACTCGAGTCAGACTCGAGTCATGAATTTGATGACTTCAGACTCGACTCGACAAAATGTACAAAGACTTGCAACTCGACTTGGACTTTAACATCAATGACTCGTGACTTCACTTGGACTTGCGCCTTATGACTCGAGAAGACTTGCTACTTCCCATGAAAACTGGGGAAAAAAAATCTCTCTCTCTCTCTCTCTCTCTCTCTCTGCATTGTTCTAGTGCAATATGCTGTTCAAATACAAGCATTTTTTTTGTGAAAATTAAATGTTATGTTTTTTGCTGTATTTGATTAATGTTATTGTATAAAAAGGTTTAAATAAATACAAATCTTACAGACATACATGATTTGTATACATTTTATTTCTGTGGTAAGAGGACTTGAAATGACTCGAAACTAAAATGGTAGGACTTTGGACTCGACTTGAGACTTGATGGCTTTGACTTTTGACTCGACTTGGGACTTGCCTCATCTTTGACTCGACTTGACTCGGGACTCGAGGGCAAAGACTTGAGACTTACTTGTGACTTGCATAACAATGACTTTGTCCCACCTCTGGTGTCCTGTAAAGAGGTCATAATGGCATCCCGTATGATAGCAACCCTTTCCTCCACTGGCCCTTGTAGTAAACTCTGGTCTTGCTCTGTGAGCTCAGCCTCTGTCTGCTGATGATCCTGGCCAATGAGGATCCGGTTCCATTCAGCCGAAACTCTTCTTTCTTCAGTTCGCACACATTGTGCAGTATGCAACACGCCGTCACAATGTCTGTCGTCAACTTAATGTCAATGTTCATGCACTTCACCAAACATCTCCAGCGTCCATTAAAGCGTCCTAAGGCGTCATCAATAGCCACCCAGGCAGAACTCAGGTGGTCATTAAACTTCTGCTGGTGGTTATTCAGAGCTGTGTCCTGGGTAAAGCCTGTCATTAATCACCTCTTCAGTGGGTACGCTTGGTCTCCTACCAGATGAACTGGTATCTCTACTCCATTCACAATCGCTGAATTCTGTGGCAGAGGGAATAATTGTAGATTCAGAAACAATTGTACACCTACAGTAAATAGGTCATAACTAAAAACTTTGCAACCATAGTAATGTGCTTAAATTCTATATAACTGTAGCAAAATCATAGATGTTTAATTACATACCTCCTGGAGAAAAAGATGGCCCCCCTGCCAGTCTGAAAAGATCAGAGTTGGCCAATACTCTGTCATCCCCTGTGCGACCTGGACACCCCACATAGACATCAGTGAAGCTAGAAAAATAAAGAAAATAAACAGTTAAAACATGTCTTATATATCACCAAGTGGTAACATTGCCTCTGTTTGTCAAAACAGACATTCGATGAGCAGCAGAACACTTACCAGAGGTTGTGATCAGCAACAGCCTGCAAAACAACAGAATGCTGCCCTTTGCTGTTCAAGTAGTCCTTTGGATTATATTTTGGGGATGTGTCGCGCAGATGGCACCTGCACATTGTGGATACCCAAGCTGCTTAAACCCACAGATGGTGTCCACGGTGCCTTCACCACCGGGTAGCGAAATAATGCGGTTGTACATCGTCTTCACAACAGCTGCGGTAACCTGTCGTAGAATGATGAAAACAGTAGAGACGCCGACTCCAAATAAACTTGAAATAATGTGGTACTCGCTCGGTGTTGCACACCACCACAAAAAGAGAGCAAGCATTTCACGGTATTCAATTGTGTTTCGGACATTGGTGGTCTGTTTAGTTATCTTGGACTCTAGTAACTGCAAGGTGCTCAAATGTGGTCCAAGTCATGCGGAAGTGTTTGCGCCATTGAACATCGTCGAAACCATCCCAACATCATACTGCAAAAATCTTCACCGCGTCTTCGATCCCGCTTCCACACGCTTCGAAGGCATGTTGCATCCTCGACTGCTGCTTCTTTCGTCAGTACAGATACTGTGGTTGTAGCGCGTAAACGCCAAAACTGTCGGTGTTTGTGCCGTCGTTCAACGTCATATCGTTGTCTGCTCAGGCGTATATCTCGAGTGAGATTATTCTGACTACTAGAAAGTAGACTCAGCATGCTCTGTTGCAACTTTACTACAGCATTATTTACCAAATGCATTAACGAAATTACCTTAAGAAGGCTGGCTCCAGCAACACTTTCATCCGCCATGTTTGCTGTCCAACAACAATAACAACGTGTCGCCGACTAATAATGACGACTTCACATCTGCTTGTGGCGTCCAGTAATATTGGGCGTCATTAAGAACGCAAGAAACATCTTTGAACTATTTGAATTGAATTTCAACGGATGGAATAAAGGCATACCCCTTGATTTCGAAAAATAACGTTATGACATTAATTTCGTGAGTTTAGCTAATTAGCTAGCTAAGCAAACGTATTACTGTAGCAGGTTAGGATAATTAGGTTAAGATTAGGAAAAGGGTTAGGGTTAGCTAAAATGCAAAACATTCCAACTTTTGTTGTCTTTCGTTATTTGACAAAAACATTTTAGCCATGACCCAATTAGAGCTGTAACGTCAACAGTTACTGCTGTAACGACTTTGCTAGCATTAGCAAGCTAGTCGTTAGCTATCTGCTATGTTTTCAGCTAGATAGAGCTGGAGAATGCTCAGCAAAACGTTCCTAGACATAGTACACTGCTAACAACAAACATCCCAGCTAGTTATCTCCGAGACATTGCAGATTTTATTCGGTTTACCATTGTAATCCCAATTCATAGCAAGTAAATTATCCTCACAGTTAGTGTGTTTTCTTCGTCCGCCATCTTGACCGCACACACAACAGCGCGCAGGATGCTGTTGCCATAGTTACGCTAGAGGAAAGGGGTCTTTTTTTAGCTGTTTCAAAAATCCTTACCAGAGATTATGAAGGAGTTCTGTCTCTAACGTCTCTGACATTGCTGTGTTGGGGAAATTACTCTGAAAGTATAGTTTACGAAGCTACCAATTACTTCACTTGAAGAAGTTAAACTGCACTAAAGCTACCCTTAAGAAAAATATAGTTTACTAAAGTAGTAGTAGTTCACTACATCCAAACTACTTCGTAATAAATTACCATAATTAATATGTCAAACTGAAATGTCATAGACTGCAAAATGCAAGAACAGATCACTTTGGGTCATACGTTAACATAATTAATGTATAGCTTTATGTATAATTTAGCCATAAGGGAAACACTTAAGATATTTTATGCAACCGGGCCCAGGACCACGTTCAGTTGTCAGACGTTCTCGAACGTTGCAGATAGAAAACCATGAATAGAGCCAATGTTATTCCTTAGTCTACATTTCAGAGAGGCATGTTTGATCTACATTACATATTTATATTTGAACGTTCCAAAACGTTGCGTCCTGCTGAACGCGCCCCTGCTTTCACCAATTTTGGTCCCGCCCTGTTCACGCTCCCTCGCCATGCTCGCACAGAGAACGGGACACAACAATGCTGGCTGAGAAGGGGCACTGTTGCCTCCAGTGCATTTAGGTGGAGACGTTGCGCTATTACAGTTTTTTTTGATTGCTTAAGCACGATTTTCAAAACAGGGCCCGTGTTTTCAAAACACTACACACAATTAGCACAACCACACACCCAATTAGCAAAACACTACAGATCCTTTGCAAAATTAAACACTCTTGTAAAAACTATACACTTCTTTTTAAAAACCACACTTTGTTACCATATGAAACACACACGTTTCACATTACTATACTCTGTTTGCACGAGTTACACTCTGCTGTGATAAACCTAAAACACTTTTAGCACTTCTACTTCCCTATGATTAGAGTAGGCTACTCTCAACAAAGTACAAATATAGTGTAAATTCACCAAACACTACACAAGACCAATGTTGCAGACTGAAGAAACTCATTTATTTCTCAACACGCCCAAAATGTTGACATGGAGATTCATAATACTGTAACCAAACGTCACTTTACGTATTGTAAGTTCAAATTTTTTTTTTTTAAATAACTAGACATTGTCTCTTCGCCTAGCTGGATCTGGCCAGAGAATTTCATCAACATCGCAGGCAATGTTGTCATTAGCAAGACACCTTGGAAAGAAACGTCTTGAATGACGAATCCATCCTTGCATTGCTGCTACCTCCATCTGGTCACAGGCCTCCTCCATGGCTTGGATGAGGGGTACCTCAGCCTGGAGACGGAGATCATATACCTTCCACCGCCATGCCGAGAAAAACTCTTCTATAGGGTTGAGGAATGGAGAGTATGGTGGAAGATATAGGACGGTGAAATGTGGATGTTGCTGAAACCAGTTCTGAACCAGAGCAGAGCGGTGGAAAGACACATTGTCCCAGACAACAATGTATTGCATATGATCGATTTGATTTGCTGCTGTTATGTTGTGCAATTGGTCCAAGAATGTAAGTATGAGTGCTGTGTTGTAAGGGCCCATATGGGCATGGCGGTGGAGGACCCCATTCTGTGTAATGGCTGCACAGAGTGTTATATTACCCCCACGTTGCCCTGGGACATTGACTATAGCCCTGTGGCCAATGATGTTTCTTCCCCTCCTTCGTGTTCTCGTCAGGTTGAACCCAGCCTCATCTACGTAAATGAACTCATGCTGGATCTCCTCTCCATCCATTCGTAAAACTCTCTGAAAAACAGTGTCAGGCAAAATTGTGTAGTTCAGTGTAGATCTAGTATACATATTACAGTACAGTAAAAGATTATGAGACAGTATGCAAGATCACACTGCTAAAGTGAATACATACCTCTGCATAATCATGCCGCAGTCGTTTCACCCTTTCGGAATTGCGCTCGAAAGGCACTCGATAAATTTGCTTCATTTGAATATGTTTTTTTTTTAGGATGCGTGCCAGTGTTGATGTTGAGACCTGATGGATATCGTTGAAAATGGCGTGGTTATTGACAATGTTAGCTTGGAGCTGCTTGAGTGTTATAGCATTGTTGGCCAAAACCATGTTTACTATCTCCCTCTCTTGCTGTTCTGTGAACATAGGAGGCCTTCCCTCTTGTCGTCCCTGACCCTCAATCCTATGTAGAAAAAAAAACAGTATACAATAGTACAGTAATTTCACAGGAAAAGGTAACAGAAGTGCTGATAGTGCATAGAATATAGTACTGTAAGCAGTTACTGAAACCGTGCAGATGTTTTTGATATGATGATATTTTTACAATACCTATTTTCCAGTCGAAATGTTCTCATCACACTTGCCACTGTATATCGGCTTAGATTTGGCTGTACTCGCAGTCCAGCCTCCCTCAGCGTCAGGCCGTGGTTGACAATGTGGTCAACCAGTGTTGCGCGGATCTCATTTGTCAGATTCGGTCCTCTTTGAGCACCTTCTTGTCTTCCTCTTCCTCTTCCTCTTCCTCCTCCCCTTCCTCCTCCTCCTCCCCTTCCTCCTCCTCCTCCCCTTCCTCCTCCTCCTCCTCGTTCTCCTCGTCGTCCTCCTCCTCGTTCTCCTCGTCCTCCTCGTCCTCCTCGTTCTCCTCGTTCTCCTCCTCCTCGTCGTCCTCCTCCTCCTCCTCCTCCTCCTCCTCCTCCTCCTCCTCCTCGTCTTACTCTTTCTCTGACTCTTTCCATTGTGCTTGAAGACCGATGAACTCACCTGCTGCTTTTTATAGTGCTTATACACCTGATTGGTGTGTCTACAATTAAGCAAACGAGTGTTTGCACACCTGATGACTGTGTTGAACCAATTGGTTGGATGGTGTGGTAATTTGACAATCAGTGCTTTGGTATTGCAAGGACGTGACTTCATGATAGATTTTTGTGTGTAATGTATGTTAAGTGTGTTTAGTGTTTTGCAAATCACTGTGTGTAGAGTTTTGCAACAAGTGTAAGGTTGACAATGTGCTTATAGTTGTGCAAATATGGGCTGATGTTTTGCTTCTTGAGTGTAAGGTTTTGCTAATAGTGTACTACTTTTAATTTTAGTGTGTAAGCAATCCAAAAAAACTGTAATAGTGACTGCAAAACTACAAAGAAGAAGCAATTGTCCAATCAGGAGAGAGCATGACAGTCACAACAAAGATGGACGCTTCATATCTGGTCACAATAAACACAATTTTAGTCACGTTGTTTTTTTGTTCAGTTGGCTAAAAATGCTGTCTCAAGACCTATGGCTAGTCTAGATAGTTCCACGCCTTAAATACATCAGATTAAGTTTGCAAAACATGTCTTACAATTCCAAACAGTCGTAGGCTGAGGGGATTATTATTTGCAATGTCAAGGTGGAGGTAGCATAACTTGCAAAGGTTGGGCTAGCTAGTTAACTGGTGGGAGCCAGTTTGTGCTTTTCCTTACAAAAAACAACAACAAATATTGCAGTTTTGAAACTGCAGTAAAGGTTCAGTAACTTCAGTTGACTGTGGTATTTTGGATGCAGTAATTGCAGAATAACTGCATTTGAACTGCAGTTTCACAGCAAAATTACTCCAGTAAAAAAGGTGTTATTTTAGACGCGTTATTGGCAGCATAACGTTACTGGGTTTGAAGCATAAATAGCTATTTTATAGCCTATAATGTAACAGATATAGCCCTTATAAACTGCTTTGTTTGGCCTTCCATGTAAGATGCGATCTACAAAGGGGAAATAGTAACGTTAACAAATTAGCTGGGAAGGCTAAGAACAAGTAGCTAGCTAGTTCTGGGGTGTATTCATTCCGCCGATTCTGTTGCAAAACGCGTCTTAAACGGGAGCAAACGAAACTGGGAGGGACCTTCCGGAATGTGTCATTTAATAGAAACTTTGGACTAATGATTACACCCCTGGTTTCATTGTTTTAGTCATGTGGTGTCCACTGAGCATCGAACCTTGCAGTAACAAATACTTTTTCAATAGAGATGCGCAAAAATAACTAATTATTTAGAGCAAAAAATGTGAATACCACACTGCAACAACGTTTTATTTAACCAGAACATGGTCAAAATAGGTTTTACTTCATTGGACCCCATTCATTTTCACTTGAATGTACTTGATCTGCTGCCACTGCAAGAGATGCTGCACATTTTACTCACTATACTTGGATTCATAGGGAGTGGAAGGACTGTAAAAGGGCTGTGCTAGGATTAGGAATCTACCACATTTCCTTAGAAATGACCCTGTCGCCCAACTAACATTATTTTAGTTAGTTTGGCGTGAGATGGATGTGGAACTAAAGCTAGAGGCAGATGAGAGGGATATGCCTATATCCCCAGCTGTTATTAAGGCTGATCTTTTTGATACACAAGCAGATTATGAATATGATATAAATCCTCATGAAACAACACCACAGCAGATATGTGGAATTTTGTCAAAAGATAGCATAGCGAGAGATGTGGAGATTAAAGCAGAATCAATAGGTCTTACTACTATTGGTGCTCAGGACAGGGAGATTACAGATAATGTACTGGTACCGAGTATCAACTCCTTGTCACAGGCCGTGGGTGTAAAGCGAGTCATTCTGATACATGTTATTGTCCATACAGAGCAAGATAACCCCAGCACCTCTGTCAAAGACAAGTCATGTTTTGAAATACCACACAGTGATACTCAAATTGGAAAAGTATTTAGGCTTACACTGTCTCAATCACCACTGTCAGCTGCAGAAAGTGCTTCTTCTGGAGGTCAAATCGAACCGACTGAACAGGCAGAAGGCTACAATCTAAAAAACTAAGTGGCAGTTTTTTGAAAATGCCTCAAAACAAATACATTTGGAGCACTGCAATAAAGTAGGTGTTGATTTCAATGTCGGATCTGGATGAAAACAGAAACTTGACTTAAAACTGCTCACTAATGGTGTAATGACTGAGATCTCAAATTTTGCCAAATACTTTAGGACCTCTCAGAATGTCATCTGTGATATTCTAGAATACAATTTTGATCTTTGTTTTCAAAGTGATCAACGTCGTGAATTCGCAAGTCGGACTTACTACAAAATAATGTACTTGATGACATTGACAAAGTCCAAAGTCCCAAAGCCTGGATTGTTAACTCAACTCTTTGAACTTCCTATGACAATGACTGTATCAAAAACATGCCACTCATGTGTAAAGCACTCAAATGACATTGTGTCAGCTAACCAGAGATTGAAAAAAGATGTAGAAACAGGGCAATTGGTTATAAAGGAGGAGGAGGAATGTGTCCCTATAATGGCCTTTGAGGAAAATGGGTTGATTGAGTATGAAAATGCTCAACAGGACAACAATGTCTCTAATCAACTTTGACCTTGATGCTAGCCAGGTATCTCCTCATCATGTCAAAGAGACCATGTCTAATGAAACAGATGTACCACAGAGTGCTGTTGAAACAGCAACACTTGGCCTCAAGAATGGACCTACTGACATCTGCATAAAGGACGAACGTAATGTGGAATTCATATCAACTCAGCATGTAAAGATGGAGACCATCTCTATTGACACAGATGTATCACTGTCTGATGAGGAAGCAGGACACAGACCTAGAAGGGACCGATCTTTTATGACATCTACCACAGAAGATGAAACCATGGAACTCTACCCCCTCTGTAAGGAAATAGGCTTAGATCTTGAAATCAAAACCTGGGGTAAAATAAAAACTTGACTTGCTTCTATTGACTAGAGATGTAATGCTTGAAGTGCCAAATTTAGCCACAGAAGTGTGTGAAACCTACAGGCAGATAGTCCTTGCTGTTCTTGAGTACAATTTTTTGATCTTGATTTGCAAAATGATATGAGATCTCCTTGAAAATATAAATAATAATGTAAAATTAGTCGAAAAGAAAATGACAGGCTGGTTAAATCGAAGGTGGAGATTTAAAAGATGAATATGAATTGCTAATGGAAAAATTCTTAATGGCGCCTTCCAAGAAATGGACACGTTTTGGGATTTCAAATTGGAAATGACAAAGAATGCCACTGGATTACAGCAAGAAAAAGAAAGATAGAGGCGCTTTAATAGCAAGGAAGATGCAGGCAGACATCTTTGAAGTTCCTCAGAGTATAAAGACAGAGAGCATCTTTACTGAGACTGATGCAACCCAGTTTGTTGATGAGACAGCATAAAGGAAGAGCCTGATCGTCACTCTGGGGTCATGGAAAAAGCCTCAGACTCTGAGAACAACCAAGTAAACATGTGCTGGAAATATATCCATAACATCTTTATGTGTAAAAAGGTACAGTGAAGGAGATTTATTCCTAATCAGAAAACTGTTTTAATGTTCAGATTGGTTCTGATAATAATTTCAAACCAATCCTTGCTAAATACAGATCAGATGTCCTACCACTCATAGTTGAGGAATATGATATCTTTAGCCACGCTGAGAAGACAATGATGTCCCTTGTGAATCAGCTCCTTTGTGGTTTACATTTGATTGACGGCTTGGCTCACCAGGCAAACACAACTCTTCTTCTCTGGGAAAATTATATTTTTGGAGAAAAGAAAGTTGGAGTCCACAGCTCTTCTGATGTTGGACCAACAGAGTTGGAGTCTGGAACAGTGCGATTGGGGAATACTGTGAGGGATGCTGTCCAAGAACAGCGATGGGGAATGGACGGTTATCTTGTTCCGTTCACAACCTTTCTGGCCAGCAAAGGAGAATTTGAAGAAGTGCCCTTATCTCCATCCAGTGGAAACAGAATTGACGGTCTGTTTCATAATGCTGCTGGGGTGTATAGCATCCATTATGATATAATTGCGTTTACCAGGGACTATGAAGATGAGAGTAGTATGCTTGCAGCAGTTGCTGCTGGTTTGGAGGTTCAGCCATTTAAAGCAGGATTCAAAGCTCTGGGTCTGATTTCTAAGATAATCATTGATCCTCTCTGGAGAGCCTTGACTTTGAAGGAAAATGTGTTGGACATGGAAGTAAGATACCAAACCCTTGTTACCAAGCTCAAGCAATGGCATGAAGATGCAAGAGACCTTGTTGAAGGAAATGTACGCTTGTTTGATGACATTGAGGTACCCAAGGACCTTGTGTTTGACAGGCTTACCATGTGGACAGACCCAGACTTTTTTATATTGACCGTTCAGATTGTTGAGTTACTCCTAGCTAGTTTTCTGAGGGTATGTTGTAAGATGCTGCCGGTCGACCTGCAGCAAGTGTCAAAGATAAATGATCGATGCAGAAAGGATTTTGAAATCATAGAACTATTGCAAAAGGCAAAAGCCAATTCAATAAGTATTGCTGTTGAAGCCATGGGCATGTGCAAGAAGAATCACACTTGGGAATGGCTGTCCTTTTTGGATGTACCAAAAATAGTGTCAGTGTTGAAAGCTCTCCAGATAGTGTAGACAAAGGAAGAAGGAAAGCCATTGAGGATTCATATAATTGTAGGCCAAATATTGACATGAACAATGAGTTGGAACAGAGGGTCTTTTGATGAATAGTGGCCTGAGCTAGAGAGAGATTAAAAGTCAGTGGAGACCGTAAGTACGTAGCCCTTGTTGTCCTCAGGGGCTCTCCTCAGCAGCTCAGAGTCGTCGTTGAGCTCGAAACATGAGAAAAAGGGTTTTAGCTCGTCCGGTAGGGCGGCGTTGGTGTCAGCAGCGTGGCTGGCTTTCTTTTTGTAATCCGGGATCGTTATGAGCCCCTGCCACATACGCCTCGTGTCCGACACTTTGTCCCTTTACTTGTGTTTCTTGATTGATCTGAAGAGTATTTTCAAGTTCCAAAGCGTTCCAACAATGTTGACATGTACAAGTTTTTGCCTTCTTTATATTAGTATGCTACCTCACAGTTTATCTTAGTCATGCCGTTCCTTTAACTATTCCTTAGTCTGAATAGTCTTTGCTGATTCCCTTGGCCTCCGGTTCACTTGCCTGGTCCTGATTTTGAAACCTGAAGACTGAAAACGGCAAAAGAACAAAGTCATTTAAAAGGGGACCAGTTATTGTTTTATTTTATTATAGATCATTTTTTTCCACTTTTAAATATATATATATATTAAAAAATTGTCAGCCTTTTTTGGGACAGGCTGTTTTATCTTTTCGTTTTTTTGTTGGGGAGGGGATCAATAAGTTTCATCAAGACTATATTCATCAATATTTGACCTAAGGAAGTACACTGCTTTAATCCATGATTTGAAAGTAAAAAAGAAGATATTCTTGAAAAGGTTGTGCCATTGGCATTCCAGTGTTCCTTGGACACAGGCAACAGGATGAGTTTCACTGGATCCAAATGTATGAAGGTAATGCAGTGTGTGCATGACCCATCTGTGTACTGTTAGTTATTGTAGCTAATAATGTTAATCAAATTAATTTATATTGATACAGTAATCATTTTTTTGAATTTCTTCATGTCCTATTCAGACTGAAGTTCCAGTAACATCAACTTCAACTTGTAATTAATGTAGGCTAATGTTAATTGCTTGTTCTGATGACGTCATACTTTCTAATTTTCTCTACTTTAATATTAGGTTTTAGTTGGCGATCTGATAACTATCAGTATCCAAAATATGCAAAAATAGAGAAAATCTAAAAGGGGGAAAATACTTTTTCATGGCACTGTACATGTGTTTTCACAGGTGATGCTAATGTCTTTCCAGCAGCAGTTTCCCTAAATCTGCATGGTGTTATTGTCTCTTCTCTATGTTGGACTGAACTGTGAACAAGTGAAAACCTAAAAGCCCTAATGGTTTGTTGTTGTCAATCTTTTTAGTCACAGATTAGTCAAATAATTGATGAAATACTTGTTTTGACCTTTTCATCCCTGCTTATATTACTGTAATTCCTCATCTAGTGGTGGAGAAAGACGCCATCTACAGTATGTCAGGAGCAGAGGGGTGTCCACTAGAGAAGGAGTCTTCTCAGTCAAGATAAGGTGAGCTCATCATTTTGTAACATAATATATTTCATACACCCTTTGGGTGGACATCATGACATGAGCAGAGAGTCATATAACCAGGTAGATTAACCTCAAGCACATACTGTAAATATCTCTAACTTCTGTGTTAACATTGAACAGACAATACATCAAATCAAATCAAATCAAATCAAATTTTATTGGTCACATGCGCCGAATACAACAGGTGCAGACATTACAGTGAAATGCTTACTTACAGCCCTTAACCAACAGTGCATTTATTTTAAACAAAAAAAAGTAAGAATAAAACAACAACAAAAAAAGTGTTGAGAAAAAAAGAGCAGAAGTAAAATAAAGTGACAGTAGGGAGGCTATATATACAGGGGGGTACCGTTGCAGAGTCAATGTGCGGGGGCACCGGCTAGTTGAGGTAGTTGAGGTAATATGTACATGTGGGTAGAGTTAAAGTGACTATGCATAAATACTTAACAGAGTAGCAGCAGCGTAAAAAGGATGGGGGTGGGGGGGCAGTGCAAATAGTCCGGGTAGCCATGATTAGCTGTTCAGGAGTCTTATGGCTTAGGGGTAGAAGCTGTTGAGAAGTCTTTTGGACCTAGACTTGGCACTCCGGTACCGCTTGCCGTGCGGTAGCAGAGAGAACAGTCTATGACTAGGGTGGCTGGAGTCTTTGACAATTTTGAGGGCCTTCCTCTGACACCGCCTGGTATAGAGGTCCTGGATGGCAGGAAGCTTTGCCCCAGTGATGTACTGGGCCGTACGCACTTCCCTCTGTAGGTTATTGAAAAGTATAACTAATTATTCCAGTTTTTGTAGGAACAGTTTGTTTCAATTCAGTTTCAAGTGTTAATGTCACATGCACAAGTACAGTGAAATGCCTTTCTTGCAAGCTCTAACCCCAACAATGCAGTAATCAATAACAATGTAATTATACAAATAACAAGGTAGAAGAAAAACACACAAGATATGAAAATAAGAAGAACATGATAAAGTAAGTAAGCATACTATATACAGGGTCAGTTCCAGTACCATATTTACAATGTGCAGGGATACTGGATCAGTAGAGGTAGATATGTATAGGGGTAAGGTGCTATCAGGATATATGATAAACAGAGTAGCAGCAGCGTATATGATGATTGTATGTGAGTGGGTGTGTTTAGAGTTCAGTGGAGGCTGCTGAGGGGAGGACATTGTTTGTCACCAAACTGTTCTTGGATGGTTGGGAGAAGTTGCTCTCGGAGGATGGTACTATCCTTTATTCATGGCTGTGTTCTTAGGCAAAATTGTGAGTGAGCCCACTCCCTTGGCTGAGAAGCAACCCCACACATGAATGGTCTCAGGATGCTTTACTGTTGGCATGACACAGGACTGATGGTAGCGCTCACCTTGTCTTCTCTGGACAAGGTGTTTTCCGGAAGACCCAAACAATCGGAAAGGGGATTCATCAGAGAAAATGACTTTACCCCAGTCCTCAGCAGTCCAATCCCTGTACCTTTTGCAGAATATCAGTCTGTCCTTGATGTTTTTCCTGGAGAGAAGTGTCTTCTTTGCTGCCCTTCTTGACACCAGGCCATCCTCCAAAAGTCTTCGCCTCACTGCACATGCAGATGCAGATGCACTCAGACCTGCCTGCTGCCATTCCTGAGCAAGCTCTGCACTGGTGGTTCCCCGATCCCACAGCTGAATCAACTTTAGGAGACGGTCCTGGTGCTTGCTGGACTTTCTTGGGCGCCCTGACGCCTTCTTCACAACAATTGAACCTCTCTCCTTGAAGTTCTTGATGATCCGATAAATTGTTGATTTAGGTGTAATCTTACTAGCAGCAATATCCTTGCCTGTGAAGCCCTTTTTGTGCAAAGCAATGACGGCACGTGTTTCCTTGCAGGTAACCATGGTTAACAGAGGAAGAACAATGATTTCAAGCACCACCCTCCTTTTAAAGCTTCCAGTCTGTTATTCTAACTCAATCAGCATGACAGAGTGATCTCCAGCCTTGTCCTCGTCAACACTCTCACCTGTGTTAACGAGAGAATCACTGACATGATGGCAGCTGGTCCTTTTGTGGCAGGGCTGAAATGCAGTGGAAATGTTTTTGGGGGATTAAGTTCATTTTCATGGCAAAGAGGGACTTTGCAATTAATTGCAATTCATCTGATCACTCTTCATGACATTCTGGAGTATATGCAAATTGCCATAATCAAAACTGAGGCAGCAGACTTTGTGAAAATTAGTATTTGTGTCATTCTCAAAACTTTTGACCACGACTGTATATATTATGTGTGTGTGAGAAAATGAGTGAGTCTTTGTATGTGTGTTGGAGTATCCATGTGTGTAGGGCAATGTGGGTGTGCATAGAAATTGCTAAAATAACAATAACATACAAAGGTGAACTCCGATAGTCCGTGTAGCCATTTTGTTAGCTATTTAGTTAGTTATTTAGCAGTCTTATGGCATGGGATTGAAGCTGTTCAGGAGCCTGTTGGGGTCATACTTGGTGCACCTGTACCGCTTGCCGTGCGGAAGCAGAGAGACAACAGTCTATGGCTTGGGTGGTTGTAATCTTCAACAATTGTCCAGGCCTTCTTTCCACACCGCCGGATAGAGGTCCTGGATGGCACTGTGAACGCTCAACAACTTGATGATCAACTCTTTAGTTTTGCTACTTATTTCATTAACATATTTCCTGCTTGTCATACTAGAGGGAGATACTGGTTGTCTTTCAACTCCACACCATGGGATGATTGACCTGGATCTTAACCAGAACAGACTTCACCAGACACAGTAGAAGTGAGGTCACAGGAGACAGACTGATTTGTGAAGAGGGACTGCATCACCCATAAAGCATTGTGTCCCTGGAGGCCACAGCTTTGTTGGATGTAAATGCCTTGTTCTCAACCTCTCGGAGTGTTCGGAAATACGACTTGTAAACTCTGTGCGACGAGTTGCATGCATTCACGTACTTTGAACTTGTTGCGAATGCCAACGGCTAAGTACCGAGGTCAACCATAAACGAACAGTACAGCTATCATGCTGGCATTAAAAAGCAGTTGAAAATAGCTTTTCTAGATCAGTCTGACTGTTCTTCCTGACTGTTATAATCAACCAGCTTGAATGCAAACATTTGATGGGACTACTTGTTTCCTGTTGCAACACTTGAACCACGTTCATATTTTTGGTTATAATCTGCACAACTTTTGAACTCTTGGTTATGTTTGCTTTAAAAAAAAAATTTTAAATACTAACTGTTCTGTTTGTTTACATTAAACTACTAGTTTTTGTTGTTTCCATCAAGACTCTGTCATTGTAATTGGCAACAGTGTGTTGTTTTTGGGTGGTCAGTGTTGTTTTTGGTTGGTCAGTGTGTTGTTTTTGCGTGGTCAGTGTGTTGTTTTTGGCAGGGACGGCCTGTTCAATAGGGCGATATGGGCGACGCACTGCCAAACGGGAAAAGGAAGGGATTTTTTTTCTAATCAATTATATCACGGCAACAGTAGTTATCAGTGTTGTAATCTGATCTGACTGCCACTAAATGTCAAATCAGGCTAAAGTCGTGCTTCAAATGGCCCCGCCCGTTTTTGGGGCGATTTCAGTCAGGTTGAAAATCGCCCAGAAGTCTCTCATAGCCTGTCATGTAAAATCTATTTTTTTCAAATTTCAAAGCTTTCAATACATTCTCTATGGGTGTCTGTGGGCTTGCACTTACGCGCTTTCGTCATACGTGACGTAACCATGAACGTAACTAAGAAAATAGCGGCTAGCAGCGTCTCTGTTGCGACCTGCAGTGTGGCGTTATCTTATGTTTTTAATTTGTACACTTAGTGGCGTTATTTTATGTTTTTAATTTGTAGACTTAGTTTACAAACATTCTGCCAACCATGGATTTCCAGTGGTGGGTTTTGGACTGATCTTGTTGATCGTGTACATACCCGCTACGAACGGACTAAATAATGAAAACGCTGCTGGCAGCGGAATCCAATACAGCTGGGAGACTTGGCTGGATGACAGAGTCCCGGACAGAGAAGTGGAGCCGGCCGGCTTCACCCTGGTCAGAGCGGACCGCGATCCTGGTAAGAGAGCGACTCTGTACCCCCGACATTGAACTGCTTTCTGTGTCACTGCGACCTTACTATCTGCCCCGTGAGTTCCCCCAATTGTTTGTTACCGTTGTGTACTGTTGATAATCACAAGTTTACTGGAGAACTGAGACCAAGTAGAGACTTTGGACAGGGTGGATATGGTATAATAAAGGCAGTTTATTCAGAGGTAAAGATATCTGGAATCGCGTGCACGGACTCGTTCGTCAAACTCTTAGGGAGCTATCTGAAGAGAGCCCCGAAAACATTGTGTGCAGACATTTTATACAATAAATGATGTAGGTTGAATCTAGTAGTTCTGATCTTCTGATTGGTCCTGATGAGTTGGGCGAGGTCCCCTCCACTGTTGCATTGGCTCTGAGTCGGGTTCTCTGTCTTCAAATGTTCAGCCTAAAGAGAGGGGATTTTTGTGTGTGTGTGTGTGTGTGTTTAACAGTGATGATGTGTGTGTGTGTGTGTGTTATCAGTGATGATGTGTGTGTGTGTGTGTGTGTGTGTGTGTGTCCTCAGAGCAAGAACTCGTGAGTTGGAAGAACTGAGAGACCTATGGCGTGGGTGTTGTCCTTGGCCACCTGCTGACAAGGCTGACAAGATAGGACTCTTTTGTCCATTGTTATAGGATAGGAACAGCATTGATTGAAAACAAACGCCCAACACAAAATGGGTCATGCACAAGATTTTAGTCAGACCAAGCTATAACATTATATATTTACTACGACAGTACATTCAACCAAAAGCTAATATAACAAAGGCATCAGAGATTATTTATAATCTGTCACAGAAACTGGAATCCATCTCCCCAGATCAGTCAATAAATGCTTCTGGTATTGACTTTTATGCTGCCCCTGTCTTCATGTTGTTGCTGGACATATCTTTTTTAAAATGTGTGTAGGTCACCTAAATCATCAGAAAAATTGCCCCTCCTGAGAATTTTTTCAGGAGCCGCCACTGGTTTTTGGGTGGTCAGTGTGTTGTTTTTGGGTGGTCAGTGTGTTGTTTTTGGGTGGTCAGTGTGTTGTTTTTGGGTGGTTAGTGTGTTTTTGGGTGATTAATGTGTTGTTCTGGGGTGGTTAGTGTGTTGTTCTGGGGTGGTCAGTGTGTTGTTTTTGGGTGGTTAGTGTGTTTTTGGGTGGTTAGTGTGTTTTTGGGTGATTTAATGTGTTGTTCTGGGGTGGTCAGTGTGTTTTTGGGTGGTCATTGTGTTGTTTTGGGGTGGTTAGTATGTTTCTGGGTGGTCAGTGTGTTGTTTTTGGGTGGTCAGTGTGTTGTTTTTGGGTGGTCAGTGTGTTGTTTTTGGGTGGTCCGTGTGTGTTTTTGGGTGGTCAGTGTGTTGTTTTGGGGTGGTCAGTGTGTTGTTTTGGGGTGGTCAGTGTGTTGTTTTGGGGTGGTCAGTGTGTTGTTTTTGGGTGGTCAGTGTGTTGTTTTGGGGTGGTTAGTGTGTTTTTGGGTGGTCAGTGTGTTGTTTTTGGGTGGTCCGTGTGTGTTTTTGGGTGGTCAGTGTGTTGTTTTGGGGTGGTCAGTGTGTTGTTTTGGGGTGGTCAGTGTGTTGTTTTTGGGTGGTCAGTGTGTTGTTTTGGGGTGGTTAGTGTGTTTTTGGGTGGTCAGTGTGTTGTTTTGGGGTGGTTAGTGTGTTTTTGGGTGGTTCGTGTGTTGTTTTGGGGTGGTTAGTGTGTTTTTGGGTGGTTCGTGTGTTGTTCTGGGGTGGTTAGTGTGTTTTTGGGTGGTTAGTGTGTTGTTTTGGGGTGGTTAGTGTGTTTTGGGGTGGTTAGTGTGTTTTGGGGTGGTTAGTGTGTTTTGGGGTGGTTAGTGTGTTTTTGGGTGGTCAGTGTGTTGTTTTGGGGTGGTTAGTGTGTTTTTGGGTGGTCAGTGTGTTGTTTTGGGGTGGTTAGTGTGTTGTTTTTGGGTGGTCAGTGTGTTGTTTTGGGGTGGTTAGTGTGTTTTTGGGTGGTTCGTGTGTTGTTCTGGGGTGGTTAGTGTGTTTTTGGGTGGTTAGTGTGTTGTTTTGGGGTGGTTAGTGTGTTTTGGGGTGGTTAGTGTGTTTTGGGGTGGTTAGTGTGTTTTTGGGTGGTCAGTGTGTTTTTGGGTGGTTAGTGTGTTTTTGGGTGGTTAGTGTGTTTTTGGGTGGTCAGTGTGTTGTTTTGGGGTGGTTAGTGTGTTTTTGGGTGGTCAGTGTGTTGTTTTTGGGTGGTTAGTGTGTTGTTTTTGGGTGGTCAGTGTGTTGTTTTGGGGTGGTTAGTGTGTTTTTGGGTGGTTCGTGTGTTGTTTTGGGGTGGTTAGTGTGTTTTTGGGTGGTTCGTGTGTTGTTCTGGGGTGGTTAGTGTGTTTTTGGGTGGTTAGTGTGTTGTTTTGGGGTGGTTAGTGTGTTTTTGGGTGGTCAGTGTGTTGTTTTGGGGTGGTCAGTGTGTTTTTGGGTGGTCAGTGTGTTGTTTTTGGGTGGTTAGTGTGTTGTTTTTGGGTGGTCAGTGTGTTGTTTTGGGGTGGTTAGTGTGTTTTGGGGTGGTTAGTGTGTTGTTCTGGGGTGGTTAGTGTGTTTTTGGGTGGTTAGTGTGTTGTTTTGGGGTGGTTAGTGTGTTTTGGGGTGGTTAGTGTGTTTTTGGGTGGTTAGTGTGTTTTTGGGTGGTCAGTGTGTTTTTGGGTGGTTAGTGTGTTTTTGGGTGGTTAGTGTGTTGTTTTGGGGTGGTTAGTGTGTTTTTGGGTGGTTAGTGTGTTGTTTTGGGGTGGTTAGTGTGTTTTTGGGTGGTTAGTGTGATAGTAGACGGGTGTATTATTTTATTTTTTTGGGTGTAGATCAGCACAAATATTGCAGATAGATTGTGGGTTCTATCAGTGTAATTGTCTGCATCATTTCCAATTTCCAATCTTTTAAAAATATATATTTTCCTTCTAGATGGGTGATTTTAACTCATGTCTCTAAACATAAACCACACCATATTTCATAGGTAGTCCATGAAAAGAGATTGACTTAGAAGTGAAACGGCAACATGATATATATAGCCCCTTGCTGCAAACTGCCTTCGACATTCCTATGGTCCCCCTGCCTGTGTGGGATCGAATCCCGGCCCCTGTATCTCCCCTTTTATTGATGTTGGTCACACTGTCACAATAAACAATCAAACATTAATTTTTTAAAATCTGATTAGATCAAATCTGATTTAATAACCCAATCTCTCAAATGAGCTGTATATTTTACAGAGTTCGATGTCTTATGTTAGCTCAGGGGTATTCAACTGGGGGTCCACCGCCCATGGACAGCAGGGTCAGTGAAAGTATTTTTTTCATTTCAAAGTTTGAATATTGCTAGCAACAACCAAATAAATAATTTTGAATTACATATATACAGTAGAAAATAGGAGAATATATTTCTAATGATGTCAACTTTATTTCTTAACTCCTAATATTCAGCCAATTACACTCATTGGGGTACATAGGCTTTGAAAAAGCACCCGCGAATAGGCTACCAGTGCGGCAAGGTCCGCTGGCTGCTGATAAGCTTTCTTGACTTGGATAGACATTTTTGCCAACACATGACTAACTTTTGTCTATGCCATGTTCATGTGCTAGTCGGAACTAGGAAACTCTGACATTTCTGACTTGCTAACTGGTTGTAGTTATACACCTGCCGCGTTCAATGAGAAGGGTTTAATTGCAGACCAAAATTAGGGGGCGTATTCTGAAATCGGGCGTTTCTTGATATCAAGTTACACCCATTGATGCTCGCCATTGGTCCGTGGCCATTTATTTCGCGTCGGGGACAACAGCCTAACCCTAACCCTTTTCCTAACCTTAACCTCAGTCTCCTAACCTGCCACACTAATTCACCTAACTTCTAATTCACTTAACCTGCCATGCTTATTCACCTAACCTGCCACGTTAATTATCCTAACCTGCCACGTTAATTATCCTAACCTGCCACGTTAATTATCCTAACCTGCCACGTTAATTATCCTAACCTGCTATGTAAACAAATAATCTGTGTCGAGAAACCATCAGGCTCATAACACCGGAACTGACCAATGGCAGGTATCAATGGGCGTTTCCTGATATCAGGGAACAGCCACATCATGAAATGCCCCGAATTGCGGTCTGCAATTACACCATATACCGTTCAACCAGTTAGCAAGTCGATACATTTCCACGTTTCCTAGTTGGGACTAGCACGTGAACGCGGCATGAACCAGCTAAACAGCTGCTCTTAGCAAAACTGTGTTTGGAGGTACCGTTCTAGCTAATAGGCTATGTTAGAGTTTACACTTCCTCTTCCAATGTATAATGTGGGGAGGTCAAAATAATGAAAACTATCTACCAAATCTATTCATTTTAAAATGTTGATTACTTCTCCTTGCCATTATAATTTACCTGATAAGACAAGACATTATCATTTTTAATTTTTTGCAAATGTATGATAGGGGTCCCTGGGTAGCTTGTTTGCCTGGGGGTAGCTGGTTTGCCTGGGAGGGGGTAACTGGGTAAGAAAAGTTTGCTTCACTGCGCCCTGGCATAGATTCTACAAGTGTCTGGAACTCTTGTAGGGCGTTAGATGGCGACATTACGCTATTTGACTCCAAAACTACAAAGAAGAAGAAAGTGTCCAATCAGGAGCGAGAATGACTGTCACAACAAAGATGGACGCTTCCTGATCTGGTCACAAATAATGAGGCACGTTATTTTTTTATTCTGTTGGCTAAAGATTGATGGCTAGTCTGGATAGTTTCTCGCCTTGAAAACAGACGAAGTTTGCAAAAAATGTTGTCCAATTCCAAACAGTCGGAGGCTGAGGTGACTTGCAACGTCAAGGTTGGGCTAGCTAGCTAACTTGTGGGAGCCCGTTACGTTACGTTAGTGCTTTTGCAGCATAAATAGCTATCTAATTCATAGGCTATAATGTAGGCTGTATGTAGTCAACAGACCTTCAATGTATAAGTGCGATCTACAAATTTGGAATGGTAACGTTAGCATATTAGCTAGGACCAAAGTACAAGTCGCTAGCTGCCTACCTTAATGGTTTTGGTTTCATTGTTTTAGTCATTGTGGTGTCAGTGAAGTGTCGACCGTTGCAGTAACAAATACTTTTCCAATAGTTTTGCGCAAAAATAACGTATTTTTATGCCAACCAGGACTTATTTCGAGAAAAACATGTGAATACCACACTGCAACAACGTTTTATTTAACATGATCAAAATAGGTTTTGCTCTATCGGACCCCCCATTCATTTGGAATTGAATTTACTTTTTAGATCTGCGACCTCTGCTGCCACTAAAACTCACTTGAATGGTATTGATAGGGATTGGAACGAGGATTAGGAATGACCAAGTCTACTCCATTTCTTTAGAAATGACCCTGTCACCCAACTAACGTTATTTAGCCAAGTTTGGAGTGAGATGGATGTGGAACTAAAGCTTGAGGCAGATGAGAGGGATATGCCTATATCCCCAGCTGTTATTAAGGCTGATCTTTTTGATACACAAGCAGGTTATGAATATGATATAGATCCTCATGAAACAACATCACAGCAGATATGTGGTATTTTGTCAAAAGATAGCGTAGCGAGAGATGTGGAGATTAAAACAGAATCAATAGGTCTTAATACTATTGGTGCTCAGGACAGGGAGATTACAGATAATGTACTGATACCGAGTATCAACTCCTTGTCACAGGCCGTGGGTGTAAAGCGAGTCATTCTGAATACAACCGTTGAAGGTAGAAATGTTATTGTCTGTACAGAGCAAGATAACCCCAGCACCTCTGTCAAAGACAAGTCATGTTTTGAAATTCCACCAAGTGATACTCAAATTGGAAAAGTATTTAGGGCTACACTGTCTCAATCACCACTGTCAGTTGCAGAATGTGCTTCTTCTGGAGGTCAAATCAAACCAACTGAACAGGCTAAAAAAACGAAGTGGCAGTTTTTTGTAAATGCCTCAAAACGAATAAATTTGGAGCACTGCAGTAAAGTAGGTGTTGATTTCGATGTTGGATCTGGAGGAAAACAGAAACTTGACTTAAAGCTACTCACTAATGGTGTAATGATTGAGATTTCAGATTTAGCCAAATACTTTAGGACCTCTCAGCATGTCATCTGTGATATTCTAGAATACAACTTTGATCTTTGTCTTCAAAGTGATCAACGTAGTGAATTCGCAATTAGGACTAACCAAAAAGTAAAGTACTTGATGACATTGACGAAGTCCAAACTACAAAAACCTGGATTGTTAACTCAGGTCTTTGAACTTCCTATGACAATGACCGTATCAAAAACACACCACTCATGTGTAAAGCACTCAAATGACATTGTGTCAGCTAACCAGAGATTGAAAAAAGATTTTGAAATACAGCAGTTGGTTATAAAGGAGGAGGAGGAGGAATGTGTCCCTATATCATCCTTTGAGGAAGATGGGTTGGTTGAGTATGAAAAGGCCCATGATGACAACAATGTCTCTCTAATCAACTTTGACCTTGATGCCAGACAGGCATCTCCTCATCATGTCAAAAAGACCATGTCTAATGAAACAGATGTACCACAGAGTGCTGTTGAAACAGCAACACTTGGCCTCAAGAATGGACCTACTGACATCTGCATGAAGGACGAACCTAATGAGGACCTCATAACTACTCAGCATGTTAAGATGGAGACCATCTCTACTGACACAGATGTATCACTGTCTGATGAGGAAGCAGGACACAGACCTAGAAAGAACCAATATGTTATGACATCTACAACAGAAGATAAAACGAAGGACCTCTACCCTTTCTGTAAGGAAATAGGTTTAGATCTTGATGTGAAATCAAAAGGTGAGGCAGAAGAAAAACTTGACTTGTGTTTATTGACCAAAGGTGCAATGATTGAAGTGGGCCATTTTGCCAAAATAGTGCGTGGCACTTACAGGCAGATTATCATTGATGTCCTCGAGTACAATTTTGATATTGATTTGCAAAATGATAAAGATCTTCTTGAAAATATCATCCTCAACTTACGATTAGTCGAAAAGAAAACAAGGCCGAATTTAAAAGGCATGTTAAGTAAAGAAAAATATGAATTGTTACAGGAAACTTTAACAATTGTGCCTCCCAAAAAAAGGAAACATGCAGTAATTTCAGGTAACATGGAGGTCACTAGTGCATCAGTTGTGTCAAAAGATCAAAGACTTAAAGAAGTAACTAAAAGAAGACGACTGGATTTAATGAGGAAAAAGGAGGAAAGAGAGACTTTCACAGCAAGGAAGATGAAGACAGACCAATTTGAAAGAGCCAGACAAGTTTCTCAGTGTGTTAAGACGGAGAGCGTCTTTACTGAGACTGATTCAACACGGTTTGCTGATGAGACTGCAATACTTGGCCATGAGAATGAATCTGCTGACATTTGCATAAAGGAAGAGACTGATCTGGACTTCATATCTCTTCAGGATGTTAAGATGGAGACCATCAACACTGAGACCAATGTAATACAGTGTAATTCTGAAGCAGTGCACAGAGGTGTTATGAACCAATCCCTAATGGTCTCCACAGTGAAAAAAACAGCTGCTCTAATTGGGAAATCTGAAAGAAATGTCAGGTGTAAAAAATCAGGTCAAGGAAAATTAGTTTCTAACAGGATACAAATAGCAAATAACATAAAGGAAGTGAAATATCAGACGATGGCCAACGACATCTGCTCAGTAAATGACTCAAAAATAACTGAATTAGGGCAGCCCTCCACTGGAGGAAAGGTTGAGGACCCATACCCCTACTGCAAGAAAATAGGTGTAGATTTCCATGTTGGATCTGGAGCGAAACAGAAACTTGACATAGATCTACTGACTAATGGGGTAATGACTGAGGTTTCACATTTTGCTGAAGAGATGAATAGATCTCACGCACATGTCATCTGTGATATTTTAGATTACAACTTTGATCTTGGTTTGCAAAATGATCAACGCTATGAATTCGCAATTCGGACAATGGCGAAAGTAAAGTACTTGATGGGAAAGGCCAGACTGCAAAGACCTGACTTGATAACAAAAGTCTTCGAACTTCCTGATCCAAGGGCAATTCCTGTATCAAAAACACATGTAGGCTCCAAGCTTTTAAATGACATTGTGTCATTTAATCGGAGATTAAAACAAGATGTAGAAATACAGCAATTGGTTATAAAGAAGGAGGAGGAGGAGTGTGTTCCTATAATGTCCTTTGAGGAAAATGGGTTGGTTGAGTATGAAAAGGCTCAACAGGACAACACTGTCTCTCTGATGAACTTTAACCTTAATGCCAGCCAGGTAACTCCTCATCATGTCAAAGAGACCATGTCTAATGAAACAGATGTACCACATAGTGCTGTTGAAACAGCAACACTTGCCCTCAAGAATGGACCTACTAACATCTGTATCAAGGATGAACCTAATCTGGACATCATATCAACTCAGCATGTTAAGATGAAGACCATCTCTACTGACACAGATGTATCACTGTCTGATGAGGAAGCAGGACACAGACCTACAAGGGACCAATATTTGATGACATCTGCAACAGAAGATAAAACAATGGACCTCTACCCCCTCTGTAAGGAAATAAGTTTAGACCTTGATGTGAAATCAAAAGGTGAGGCAAAAGAAAAACTTGACTTCCGTTTATTGACTAGAGGTGTAATGCTTGAAGTGGCAAAGTTTGCGGCCGAAGTGTGTGGAACCTACAGGCAGATTGTACATGCTGTTCTCGAGTACAATTTTGATCTTGATTTCCCAAAAAACATAGATCTCCTTGAAAACATAATTCACAACGTAAGATCAGTCAAAAAGAAAATGAAAAGTCGAAGGTGGAGATTGAAAGGCAGAAAAGGAGAATGTGAATTGCTAAAAGAAAGATTCTCAATGGCGCCTCATTGGAAACGTTCTGGGATTTCAAATGTAACAAAAGAAAGGCCACTGGATTACAAGAGGGAAAAGAAAATAAGAGAAACTTTAATAGCAAGGAAGATGCAGGCAGACACATGGGAAAGAGCCAGACAAGTTCCTCAGAGTATAAAGACAGAGAGCGTCTTTACTGAGACATCCCGGTTTGCTGATGAGACAGCAATACTCGGCCATGAGAATAGATCTGCTGACATCTTCATAAAGGAAGAGTCTGATCGTCAGTCTGGGGTCATAGAACAAGCCTCGGACTCTGAGAACAACCAAGTAAACGTTTGCTGGACATATATCCATAAAATCTTAACATGTAAAAAGGTACAGCGAAGGAGATGCATTTTTTCCAAATTAGAAAACTGTTTTAATGTTCAGATTGGTTCTGATAATAATTTCAAACCAATCCTTGCTAGATACAGATCAGATGTCCTACCACTCATAGTTGAGGAATATGATGGCTTTAGCCACGCTGAGAAGACAATGATGTCCCTTGTGAATCAGCTCCTTTGTGGTTTACATTTGATTGACGGCTTGGCTCACCAGGCAAAAACAACTCTTCTTCTCTGGGAAAATATGATTTTAGGAGAAAAGGAAGTAGGAGTCCACAGCTCTCCTGACGTTGGACCAACAGAGTTGGAGTCTGGAACAGTGCGATTGGGGAATACTGTGAATCATGCTGTCCAAGAACAGCGATGGGGAATGGACGGTTATCTTGTTCCGTTCACAACCTTTCTGGCCAGCAAAGGAGAATTTGAAGAAGTGCCCTTAACTCCATCCAGTGGAAACAGAATTGACGGTCTGTTTCATAATGCTGCTGGGGTGTATAGCATCCATGATGATATAATTGCGTTTACCAGGGACTATGAAGATGAGAGTAGTATGCTTGCAGCAGTTGCTGCTGGTTTGGAGGTTCAGCCATTTAAAGCAGGATGCAGAGCTCTGGGTCTGATTTCTAAGATAATCATTGATCCTCTCTGGAGAGCCTTGACTTTGAAGGAAAATGTGTTGGACATGGAAGTAAGATACCAAACCCTTGTTACCAAGCTCAAGCAATGGCATGAAGATGCAAGAGACCTTGTTGAAGGAAATGTACGCTTGTTTGATGACATTGAGGTACCCAAGGACCTTGTGTTTGACAGGCTTACCATGTGGACAGACCCAGACTTTTTTCAATTGACCGTTCAGATTGTTGAGTTACTCCTGGCTAGTTTTCTGAGGGTATGTTGTAAGATGCTGCTGGTCGACCTGCAGCAAGTGTCAAAGATAAATTATCGATGCAGAAAGGATTTGGAAATCATAGAACAATTGCAAAAGGCAAAAGCCAATTCAGTAAGTATTGCAGTTGAAGCCATGGGCATGTGCAAGAAGAATCACACTTGGGAATGGCTGTCCTTTTTGGATGCACCAAAAATAGTGTCAGTGTTGAAAGCTCTCCAGATAGTGTAGACAAAGGAAGAAGGAAAGCCATTGAGGATTCATATAATTGTAGGCCAAATATTGACATGAACAATGAGTTGGAACAGAGGGTCTTTTGATGAACAGATATTCAGCAGTTCCAACTCCTGTGAAACAGTAGCTGTGTAAGCTAAAGTGTGCAGACATTTTAATGGTTGATATATTTGGGTTATACAATTGTCTTGACAGCCCATTCAAAAACAGGTGTCTGAACATGTTTTTGGTCTACCACCTTTTGCTTTTGTATTCAGAATGATGACTGAACGATTCAGCAAGGCAATATTTGAATGGTTATTGACCATTTAGGTTATCTGAACTAGGAAGAGTACAGTGGTATTACGCTAATGAATGTAGCTAAAATGTTTTTGTTGTGGAAGTAGGTGCTTGTGACACATAGTTACCCTGTAGTATAATGAAGAGTATCACTTGTGTTGAACTGTTGAAGTTTATTTCCAAAGCGTTCCAACAACCTTGACGTGTATGTTTTTGCCTTCTTTATATTAGGATGCTACCTCACAGTTTATCTTAGTCATGCCGTTCCTTTAACTATTCCTTAGTCTGAATAGTCTTTGCTGATTCCCTTGGCCTCGCGTTCACTTGCCTGGTCCTGATTTTGAAACCTGAACAATGAATTCGGCAAAATAACAAAGTCATTAAAAAAAAAACCGGGGGTGGGTTCTACCAAGCTATATGGAATTGTTTTCCATATAGCAGAGCAAAACAACCTACATGTTCGTGAGTCTCTCATATTTCCATAGAGGGGTCATAATTCATAATAGTTGATTTTGTGAGTAGACCGATTTTCGGGATGTCTCATGGTCTGACACACCGCTCTAGCGCAGTCACCTTTCACCGCAGATGCAGAAGTGCGACATGGGCAGATGCGGTGGATTGAGACGTATCCAAAAAAACATCTCTACCTTAAACAGACAGATTTTTATGGGATTTTTTTTACTATGCTAATGATATTTCCGCTGGTGCACGGACATCGACCTTAGGGGAGCAGTTATTGTTTTATTTTATTATTGATTATTACTGGACTTTAAAAATAAATTGTCAGCCTTTTTTGGGACAGGCTGTTTTATCTTTTCATTTTTTTGTTGGGGAGGGGATCAATAAGTTTCATCAAGACTATATTCATCAGTATTTGACCTAAGGAAGTACACTGCTTTAATCCATGATTTGAAAGTAAAAAAGAAGATATTCTTGAAAAGGTTGTGCCATTGGCATTCCAGTGTTCCTTGGACACAGGCAACAGGATGAGTTTCACTGGATCCAAATGTATGAAGGTAATGCAGTGTGTGCATGACCCATCTGTGTACTGTTAGTTATTGTAGCTAATAATGGTAATGAAATTCCTTTACATTTATACAGTCATCTTTTTCTTGTAACTTCAACTTGTAATTAATGTAGGCTAATTGTAATTGCTTGTTCTGATAACGTCATACACAGGTTTTCACAGGTGATGCTAATGTCTTTCCAGCAGCAGTGTCGCTAAATCTGCATGGTGTTATTGTCCCTTCTCTATGTTGGACTGAACTGTTTAAACTCTTCTCAAGTGAAAACCTCAAAGCCCTAAAGGTTTGTTGTTGTCAATCTTCTTTTTAGACACAGATTAGTCAAATAATTGATTAAATACGTATTATTTCCCCCTTTTTATCCCTGCTTATTTAAGCAATAAGACATGAGGCCGTGTGTTATGACCTTTTTATCATGGCTGTGACGTGGTCATAGCAACGGGTTACCAGCATTAAAAAGCTAAATTCATTCCCAAACCATACATCTTTCTGAAAAACGTGATGCATCATTCACTAACTGGTTGTCAAGTGCAATTTTAGGCGTTCTCTGGTCGTTAGTTCTATTCATATTCAATGCCATGTAAAACAAAACTGCCAAAGCGCTGGTTGAAAGTTCCAGAACATTGGTTTCTAGGGACGCTGTCCATGATTCTGAAAACGGCGCAGGTCTATGCCAAATAATAGGCTACCTCTAATGTAATGTAGGTTACCTCATAGTAATGAAGTAACCTCTCAATATATCAGATCAGAATATAAACCACAAAGACAAAACATTTTGGGATGGTCACAGCATCGACAGCTATTCATTTATGATACACAATGAATCGCACATTTCCGTTCAGTGTGCAATTAGTGAAGTAGCTGTCGAACGCCGGTGTATCAAGCACAGCCACTAATGCCGGGGTATCAAGCACAGCCACCGACACCGGGGTCTCAAGCCCAGCCACTAACACCGAGGTCTCAAGCACAGCCACTAACGCCGGAGTCTCAAGCACAGCCACTAACGCCAGGGTCTCAAGTACAGCCACTGACACCGGGGTCTCAAGCACAGCCACTAACGCCAGGGTATCAAGCACAGCCACTAACGCCAGGGTATCAAGCACAGCCACTAACGCCGAGGTCTCAAGCACAGCCACTAACGCCGAGGTCTCAAGCACAGCCACTAACGCCGAGGTCTCAAGCACAGCCACTAACGCCAGGGTCTCAAGCACAGCCACTAACACCGAGGTCTCAAGCACAGCCACTAACGCCGGAGTCTCAAGCACAGCCACTAACGCCGGAGTCTCAAGCACAGCCACTAACGCCAGGGTATCAAGTACAGCCACTAACGCCAGGGTATCAAGAACAGCCACTAACACCAGGGTATCAAGCACAGCCACTAACACTGAGGTCTCAAGCACAGCCACTAACACCAGGGTCTCAAGCACAGCCACTAACGCCAGGGTCTCAAGCACAGCCACTAACGCCAGGGTATCAAGCACAGCCACTAAAACCGGGGTCTCAAGCACAGCCACTAACACCAGGGTCTCAAGCACAGCCACTAACGCCAGGGTCTCAAGCACAGCCACTAACACCGGGGTCTCAAGCACAGCCAATAACGCCAGGGTATCAAGAACAGCCACTAACGCCAGGGTATCAAGAACAGCCACCAACGCCAGGGTATCAAGCACAGCCACTAACACCGGGGTCTCAAGCACAGCCACTAACACCAGGGTCTCAAGCACAGCCACTAACACCAGGGTCTCAAGCACAGCCACTAACGCCAGGGTCTCAAGCACAGCCACTAACGCCAGGGTATCAAGCACAGCCACTAACACCGGGGTCTCAAGCACAGCCACTAACGCCGGGGTCTCAAGCACAGCCACTAACACTGGGGTATCAAGCACAGCCACTAACGCCAGGGTCTCAAGCACAGCCACTAACGCCAGGGTATCAAGCACAGCCACTAACGCCAGGGTCTCAAGCACAGCCACTAACGCCAGGGTCTCAAGCACAGCCACTAACGCCAGGGTCTCAAGCACAGCCACTAACGCCAGGGTCTCAAGCACAGCCACTAACGCCAGGGTCTCAAGCACAGCCACTAACGCCAGGGTATCAAGCACAGCCACTAACGCCAGGGTATCAAGCACAGCCACTAACACCAGGGTATCAAGCACAGCCACTAACACCAGGGTATCAAGCACAGCCACTAACACCAGGGTATCAAGCACAGCCACTAACACCAGGGTATCAAGCACAGCCACTAACACCAGGGTATCAAGCACAGCCACTAACACCAGGGTATCAAGCACAGCCACTAACGCCGGAGTCTCAAGCACAGCCACTAACGCCAGGGTCTCAAGTACAGCTAGGCGCAGTTTCTCAGGAACAACTGCCTTGTTGTCGCACCAAGCTGTTAGGATGTTTTGTCGACGGGGGTGGGGCTGGACAAATATTTTTGCCCGCGCTGGCGCTGCAGACAGCTATATCGGTCGGCTAATACAGGACATTTAAAAGGCCCAGTGCAAGACCTCCTGAGTGGAGCAGCGGTCTAAGGCACTATGCAGTGCTTGAGGCGTCACTACAGCCCTGGGTTCGATCCCAGGCTGTGTCAAAGCCGGCCGTGACCGGGAGACCCATGAGGCGGCGCACAATTGGCCCAGCGTCGTCCGGGTTCGGGGAGGGTTTGGCCGACTAGGATTTCCTTGTCCCATCGCGCTCTAGCGGCTCCTTGTGGCGGGCTGGGCATCTGCAAGCTGACTTCGTCATCAGTTGGATGGTGTTTCCTCCGACACATTGGTGCGACTGGATTCCGGGTTAAGCGAGCAGTGTGTCAAGAAGCAGTGCGGCTTGGCAGGGTCGTGTTTTGGAGGACGCTTGGCTCTCGACCTTCGCCTCTCCCGAGTCTGTAGGGGAGTTGCAGCGATGGGACAAGACTAACTACCAATTGGATATTACGAAATTGGGGAGAAAAAGTGGTAAAAGTACAAACAAACAAAAAAAGGCCCAGTGCACCACTTTTTTGGGGGGGGAAATATTTTTAAAAAATCGAATTAAAAAAATATATTTGGTTTAATTCTGATTTCCAGGGGGGTGCTTCAGCACCTCTACTTCCCGCGGCTATGGAACTCAGTATCTCTCACCAGGCATCAAGACCGCTCAGTGGAGGCTCATTTAAGTGCCGGTTTAGTCCAGCGACGCTGCTGATTCCATATCGGTCTCCTTTTGCAGTCCTCGCGGTGGCTTAGAAGCACCAGAGAATATTACCCCATCTCCGGTTTTGAAACAGTTGCCAGATCGATGTTTATCCCCTATTCTGACAGCCGTTCCAGAAAGCACTTCACTGTCCAGTTGGTTTGTCTTGTCTATAGCTAGCTTCTTAATTTCTCCCGTTTTCTATGTCATCTATAGCAGCTCTACTGATTTCTGCATGTCTAACGTTAACACTAGGCTCCGGTTCCTGGTCCAGTTGCTCTTCTTGTTTAATTTCTTTCATATCCTCCTCCTCCTCTTCTTGTTGGCACCATTCTTCAAACAATAGTGGATAAAACAAATCAAAAGTGACTTTAAAATCATCCTTGATGAGTTACAGGTGCTAAGGCTAGTAGTAGTTGTAGTTGAGGGATGTATAAACCTACCTGTCTGCCACTACGACCTGTACAACAATGTATAATTTTACAAATGGTGACCTCTCCCGTGCCTATAGGCTAGCTAGGCCAAGAATGAACAGGAAACTTGTAATTCACCATGGAAACCGTAAAAACTCAGAAGTCCATTAATTCATTAACTAGCGCAGTGCAGCCTATGTAGGCCTATTTGATATTTATTAGATCATTATTTATTAAAGTTCTTGTCTGTCATCATCATTGAATCTCTGCTAGCTCGCTACATGCCAATGATTTGTTTAGCATAGCAACGTCGAATGAATAGAATGAGAAAAGAACTAACGACCAGCCCGCTTGGGTAGCAACTTCAGAATGCAAAAACGAATTTACTCCTTAAAATAATGTTTTTAATTATAAAATGTCATTCGTGTTTTTATAAATATGTTGGCAACTGTTTTATAAAAGCAATAATGCCTGAGAACCTGTGAATTATTGTGTTACATCTCCCTCCAAGGGCTGTATCCCGGGCCCTTGGCACGGGTTCTCAGGCATTTTTGCTTAAATATATCATGGGCAGGAAAGGCTCTAACAATGAGAATTCCAAACCACCCATTGTATAAATTACTGTAATTCCCCATCTAGTGGAGGAGAAGGACGCCATCTACAGGAGCAGTGGCGTGTTCCAGGACAGCAACACTTGAGGAGCCTTCTCAGTCAAGATAACGTGAGCTCATCATTTTGAAACAGAATATATTTCAAACACCCTTTGGGTGGACATCATGACATGAGTATGGAGTCATATCACTAGGGAGAATAACATCAAGCACATACTGTAAATGTCTCTAACATTTGTCTTAACATTCAACAGACAATAAATAGATTGTAGGTTATTGACAAGTATAACTAATTATTCCAGTTTTTTGTAGGAACATGTTTGTCACTGTGATCAAATCTTTAGTTTTGCTACTTATTTCATTAACAGATTTCCTACTTTCCATACTAGAGGGAGATACTGGTTGTCTTTAAACTCCACACCATGGGATGATTGACCTGGATCTTAACCAGAACAGACTTCACCAGACACAGTAGAAGTGAGGTCACAGGAAACAGACTGATTTGTGAAGAGGGACTGCATCACCCATAAAGCATTGTGTCCCTGGAGGCCACAGCTTTGTTGGATGTAATGCCTTGTTCTCGACCTCTCTGAGTGTTCGGAAATACGACTTGTAAACTCTGTGCAACGAGTTGCATGCATTCACGTACTTTGAACTTGTTGCTAATGCCAACGGCTAAGTAGCGAGGTCAACCATAAACGAACAGTACAGCTATCATGCTGGCATGAAACGGCAGTTGAAAATAACTTCTAGTTATAATCAACCTGCTTGAATGCAAAATATGGGACTACTTTTTTTCTATTGCAATGCTTGAATCACGTTAATATTTTTGGTTATAACCTGCAACTTTTGTTGCTTAAAAAAAAAAAAATGTAATAATAAATGTTCTGTATGTTTACATTAAAGTACTAGTTTTTGTTGTTTCCAGATAGTTTTCTGGCTATGTTATTTATATATATATGTACACACACACACACACACACACACAGTATATTAGATAACATGTATTCTGTGCACTGACTAAATGTGATTTGATGGGTTAGCTCAAGGGTATTCAACCTAGGGGGCTGCAGAGGTACTCCATGATTATTATATATATATTTTTAAGTTAAACAAATATTTTTCCCATTTTTCAATGTTATGAATATCGCTGGCAACAACAGAATAAACTAATTTTTATTACATACCTAATGTAGAAAAATGAGAATATCTTTTGAATGACATCAACTTTATTTTGCAACTCCTAATATTGAGCAAATTACACTCATTGGAGCCAATTACACTTATTGGAGTGTGTGACATAGGCATAGGTACGGATGGTTTGTCCTCTGTAGCTCAATTGGTAGAGCATGGCGCTTGTAACGCCAGGGTAGTGGGTTCGATCCCCGGGACCACCCATACGTTAAAATGTTATGCACACATGACTGTAAGTCGCTTTGGATAAAAGCGTCTGCTAAATGGCATATTATTATTATTATTATTATTATGGCTACCATTACAGCTCCATCTAGTTGTCGCACCGGGGATAAGTTGTTGACAACTGCAGTATTTTAGCTATGCCTTACCCTTTTCCTAACCTTAACCTCATTCTCCTAGCCTGCCACGTTAGTTATCCTAACCTGCCACGTTAGTTCTCCTAGCCTGCCACGTTAGTTCTCCTAGCCTGCCATGTTAGTTCTCCTAACCTGCCACGTTAGTTCTCCTAGCCTGCCACGTTAGTTCTCCTAACCTGCCACGTTAGTTCTCCTAGCCTGCCACGTTAGTTCTCCTAGCCTGCCACGTTAGTTCTCCTAGCCTGCCACGTTAGTTCTCCTAACCTGCCACGTTAGTTCTCCTAGCCTGCCACGTTAGTTCTCCTAACCTGCCACGTTAGTTCTCCTAACCTGCCACGTTAGTTATCCTAACCTGCCACGTTAGTTCTCCTAGCCTGCCACGTTAGTTCTCCTAGCCTGCCACATTAGTTATCCTAACCTGCTATGTAAACGAACCACCAGTGCCGACAAACCATCAGTATCACCACACCTGCCGTCCCCAAATCGCACGAGAAAGAAAGGCAGGGAGACAACATCAGAGATTATGGAGGAATTACAGGTAACTGCCAAAATAAAAGAAACACCAACATAGTGTTTTAATAGGCGTTGGGCCACGAAGAGCCGCCAGCACAGCTTAAATGCACCTTGGCATTGATTCTACAAGTGTCTGGAACTCTATTGGAGGGATGCAACATCATTCTTCCACAAGAAATGCCATAATTTGGTGTTTTGTTGATGGTGGTGGAAAACGCTGTCTCAGGCACCGCTCCAGAATCTCCCATAAGTGTTCAATTGGGGTTGAGAACTGGTGACAGACGGCCATGGCATATGGTTTACATAGTTTTCATGCTCATCAAACCCCTGTGCACTGTGGCTAGCGCGTTGTCATCCTGGAAGAGACCACTCCCATCAGGATAGAAATGATTCACCATGGGTTGAAGGTGGTCACTCAGAATGGCTGTGTTATTGCCGTTTACCTTTCCCTCTAAGGGGTTGAGTGGACCTAAACCTTGCCAGGAAATTGCACCCCACACCATAACAGACCTGCCAGAACCCTCATTTGCTTGATCGTTTGCCTGTGTTTTGCAATTGCTTTCTCTTAAACCACCTTTGGGTTTACCAGAGATTCGTTCTGGCTGGAGTCATCACTAGCTTCCATAGCCACAAAGTCATAATTATGGCAAAACCCTGCCTATTTCTAAATGCAACCCTGACCACACTGCTAACCTTATGCCTATCCCTAACCTTAAATTAATATTTACAATATAGCCAATTTTTTGATTATGGAATCTAGTGGAACCCCCCAGGAAGTCCAGTAAAAATAAAAAGCGGCACTGTTGCCTCTAGTGCGTTAGGTGGCGACTTAGGTGGCGACATTGCGCTATTTGGCTCCAATACTACAAAGAAGAAGAAAGCGTCCCATCGTGGTTGCGCCCTCAGCCAATGATAGACCTAGGGTTGCATGAGAGGGTAAGAGCAGGTGAGGTAGGAGTGGATCCAGTAGATATTGTGAGTGAACATTTAAGAACTCAGTACTATGCTGTCTTGAATATATTTACTGATGGATCTAAGGACCCTAAAACAGGGAGGACAGGTGCAGCTTTTAGTGTTCCTGAGTTTAAGGTGGCAGTGATGAAAAGAGCAATTGATCATTTATCCTTATACACAATGGAGTTGTTGGCCATACTATAGGCTGCAGAGTGGGTGGAGCAGGTGAGGCCAGACACGGTAGTCATCTGCTCTGACTTATGTGCTGCACTGATGATCTTAAATTCATTTGTGTCACGGAGCAGACAAGATGTATTGTCTGAGATTTTGCAGTGCCTGTTTAGGGTGAGACAGATGGGGGTATTTGTGAGGTTCTTCTGGGTACCAGCTCATGTGGGAGTATAGGGGAATGAGGAGGTGGGTGTTCTTGCCAAGCAGGTGCTCAAATATCCTAGTGTTGAAATGGAATAGTCAAATCAGTAAAGCAAAAACCAAGGGGTTAATAAGAATAGTGGTCAAAAACAAATGGCAAGAGTTGTGGGGGAAAGGGAAGACCTGTATAAGATCCAGGAAAAGGTGGAGGCAGGGAGGTCCTCAGGTCCAGAGAGAAGGGAGGAAGTGTAATTAAAGGTGGGGGCAGGGAGGTCCTCAGGTCCAGAGAGAAGGGAGGAAGTGTAATAAAAGGTGGAGGCAGGGAGGTCCTCAGGTCCAGAGAGAAGGGAGGAAGTGTAATAAAAGGTGGGGGCAGGGAGGTCCTCAGGTCCAGAGAGAAGGGAGGAAGTGTAATAAAAGGTGGGGGCAGGGAGGTCCTCAGGTCCAGAGAGAAGGGAGGAAGTGTAATTAAAGGTGGGGGCAGGGAGGTCCTCAGGTCCAGAGAGAAGGGAGGAAGTGTAATAAAAGGTGGGGGCAGGGAGGTCCTCAGGTCCAGAGAGAAGGGAGGAAGTGTAATAAAAGGTGGGGGCAGGGAGGTCCTCAGGTCCAGAGAGAAGGGAGGAAGTGTAATAAAAGGTGGAGGCAGGGAGGTCCTCAGGTCCAGAGAGAAGGGAGGAAGTGTAATAAAAGGTGGAGGCAGGGAGGTCCTCAGGTCCAGAGAGAAGGGAGGAAGTGTAATAAAAGGTGGAGGCAGGTGGGGGCAGGTGGGGGCATGGAGGTCCTCAGGTCCAGAGAGAAGGGAGGAAGTGTAATAAAAGGTGGGGGCAGGGAGGTCCTCAGGTCCAGAGAGAAGGGAGGAAGTGTAATAAAAGGTGGGGGCAGGGAGGTCCTCAGGTCCAGAGAGAAGGGAGGAAGTGTAATAAAAGGTGGGGGCAGGGAGGTCGTCAGGTCCAGAGAGAAGGGAGGAAGTGTAATAAAAGGTGGGGGCAGGGAGGTCCTCAGGTCCAGAGAGAAGGGAGGAAGTGTAATAAAAGGTGGGGGCAGGGAGGTCCTCAGGTCCAGAGAGAAGGGAGGAAGTGTAATAAAAGGTGGAGGCAGGGAGGTCCTCAGGTCCAGAGAGAAGGGAGGAAGTGTAATAAAAGGTGGGGGCAGGGAGGTCCTCAGGTCCAGAGAGAAGGGAGGAAGTGTAATAAAAGGTGGGGGCAGGGAGGTCCTCAGGTCCAGAGAGAAGGGAGGAAGTGTAATAAAAGGTGGAGGCAGGGAGGTCCTCAGGTCCAGAGAGAAGGGAGGAAGTGTAATAAAAGGTGGGGGCAGGGAGGTCCTCAGGTCCAGAGAGAAGGGAGGAAGTGTAATAAAAGGTGGGGGCAGGGAGGTCCTCAGGTCCAGAGAGAAGGGAGGAAGTGTAATCACAAGGCTCAACAGTACATTAGAACATCTGACTGGGAGGTGTTTTCACTGTCAGTAGGAGATGGAGACTGTGGAATATGTATTATTTCAGTGCCAGCAATATGGGAGAGAAAGGGAGAGATTACCAGATTTAAAGAGTAATGGTGTTAAAGAGCCAAGCATAAGTGAATTGCTGAAAAAATCTTCAGGGTATTTAGTATTTAATTATGTATTTTGTTTCCTTAAAGTGGCAATCAGCAGTAGAAATAATAACAAAGCGTTTCCTCCCACCCCTGTTTGGT
Organism: Coregonus lavaretus; assembly: GCF_964263955.1. Lineage (NCBI taxonomy): Eukaryota > Metazoa > Chordata > Actinopteri > Salmoniformes > Salmonidae > Coregonus > Coregonus lavaretus. The sequence continues at coordinate 60,255 of NW_028161189.1, forward strand.
GAAAAGCTGAGGGATGGGGCTGGAGAAATGTAACCACTCTCAAATTCATAGACAGAGCTATGGATGCAAGGACTCATCATCCATGATATCAAAATAGTAGTTTTAACCATGTTTTGAGGCTATACAGTGTTTGGTTTACATTTACTTTGTTTACAAACAATGGAGTAAACCAAGCTAATATGATTGGTTCTGATGGGGTATGACAGTTGAACTAAGCTCATGAGGCATTTCTAAGTTCTAGACGGGTTGGTTGTTTAGCAACAATGAGCACAATGAGCACTTGTCTCTCAAATACATCGTTACAGTTGTTGGTTAGCTAGCTAGCAAATGTTTTGCTATAATTAGCATTGACATGAAACCAGTCAAATCACCTTAAAACAAGACATGGTATAAAAAACAAGATGAAACAAGCTAGAGGAAAAACAAAAATAACTGGAGGAACTTATTCAAGAACGATCTAATATAATATATTACAAAAATAAAGCAAACTGGATGGAATATGGAGAAAAATGCACCAAATTCTTCCTAAATCTCCCTACACAGGAACCCTACCAAAAAGGATCTGCAGAAACTCGTTACTAAAGACGGAGTCATCCATGATTCTCCTAATTATATTTTAAAAGCTAAATATTTTAAGCAGATATTTTCTTTTCCGTCTCATCCTCACCCTCTGAATGACGATTACTGTAAGGAATTATTTCCAAATAATAACTAATAATTGAAAATTAACCAATGCACAATAAGATCAGTGTTAAGGCCAAATTACAGAGGAATAACTTGTTGAGGCTATTCAATCCTTTCAGTCTGGGAAACCCCCAGGGCTTGATGGCACCAGGGCTTGATGGCACCAGGGCTAGATGGCACCAGGGCTAGATGGCACCAGGGCTTGATGGCACCAGGGCTAGATGGCACCAGGGCTAGATGGCACCAGGGCTAGATGGCACCAGGGCTAGATGGCACCAGGGCTTGATGGCACCAGGGCTAGATGGCACCAGGGCTAGATGGCACCAGGGCTTGATGGCACCAGGGCTAGATGGCACCAGGGCTAGATGGCACCAGGGCTTGATGGCATACCGGTAGTTTGATGTACTCAAAGCTCCATTATTAGCTTGTTTTAACTACTCCTATAGAAATGGTACTGTCATGTACTCAGCAGGAAGGTCTGATTTCACTATTATTAAAACAAGACCCAGATGGCAAATATAAAGATCCAGTCTATCCAAAAAAACTGGAGGCCTCTTACACTTCAATGTTGTGATTCAAAAATACTAGCGAAATGAATAGCACTCAGAATTAAAAAGGTTTTACCAGGTATTGTTCATCCTGATCACAGGTTTTTTACATGGACGATACATTGGAGATAATATACGGCAACTACTAGAAATAATAGAACAACATGAAACATCTAAGAAGGTATTCATAGCGGATTTTGAAAAGGTCTTTGATAAAGTAAGACTGGATTTTATATATAAATACCTGGATTTTTTAAAATCTCGGTGAGTCTCTTATTCAATGGGTAAAAATAATGTATAGCAACCCCAGGTGTAAAATAGTAAATAGTGGCTACTTCTCAGAGAGTTTTGAACTGTCAAGAGGCGTTAAACAAGGGTGTCCGCTGTCACCATATCTATTCGTTATTGCCATCGAAATGCTAGCTATTAAAATCAGATCAAATAACAACATTAGAGGATTAGAAATTCAAGGCTTAAAAATAAAGGTGTCCATGTATGCCGATGACTCAAGTTTTATATTAAATCCGCAAGCTAGATCCCTGAAATGTCTCATTGAAGATCTAGATAACTTTTCTGCCCTCTCTGGTCTAAAACCTAATAATGATAAGTGTACCGTATTACGTTTTGGATCTTTAAAAAACACAACTTTTGCTTTACCCTGCAGTTTACCTATGAAATGGGCTGACGGTGAAGTAGACATACTTGGTATTCATATCACAAAATATATAAATGAGCTCTCCACAATGAATTTCAATAGAAAAATAGTAAAAATAGTCAAGATCCTGCAACCATGGAGAGGTAAATACCTGTCTATTTATGGAAAAATTACACTGATTAACTCCTTAGTCATATCTCAGTTTACTCACTTACGGCCTTGCCTACTCCTGATGATTTGTTTTTCAAATCATATGAGCGAAAAATATTTAGCTTTATCTGGGGTGCTAAACCAGACAAGATAAAGCGTGCCGATCTATATAATGAATATGAACTGGGTGGGTTGAGATGATTAAATATAAAAGCACTAAACCGCTCTCTAAAAGCTTGACTTATACAAAAAATGTACTTGAACCCAAAATGGTTCTGAAGTAGATTACTATGAAAAGCTCATCCATTGTTTAAAAATGGCCTTTTTGCCTTTGTGCAGATTGTCATGTCTAATTTTCAATTAATTTAAAATGAAACCTTGTTCAAAGTATCATTGAAACCTTGTTTCAAACAAGCATTACAAAACTGGTTACAATTTAAATTTCACCTTCCAGAAAAGATAGAACAAATATTACAACAAATATTATGGTTGAACTCAAATGTGCTGTATTTATGGAAAATTGATGGTAATTTTTCTGTAAACTATTAGATAAACAAGGTTAATTACACACATGACGAACAAGGAGTCATAATTAAACATTGGTACATTGCTGTTGCTAGGCAAGAACTTAGTGAATTCCTCTCACTGGGTTTGTGTGTGTGTGTAAAATGGGCATCTGACCTGTCATTGGGTCAAATTTTACAGTTTTCTTATCTCACTGCAGGTAGATTGTATGTTTTAATATTCAATAATAATAATACAAAATAAATAAAATAAAAAGATAAAAGAAGCTGAAACGAGCCACTTACGATTCCCCACATGGCAGTTTCTTGTCATTCTTGCTAGCAATCTGGCTATCCAGAATCACAACAACATGCTGACTTCTGCCCCATGGAAGTGCGCACATCGTTTTCGTGACATTAACTAACCCATTTATACTGACAAAATATATAAACGCAACATGCAACAATTTCAAAGGTTTTACTGAGTTACCATTCATATAAGGAAATCGGTCAATTGAAATAAACGAATTAGGCCATAATCTATGGATTTCACATGACTGGGAATACAGATATGCATCTGTTGGTCACAGATACCTTAAACAAAAAAAAAGGAAGGGCGTGGATCAGAAAACCAGTTAGCATTTGGTGTGACCACAATTTGCCTCATGCAGCGCGACACATCTCCTTCGCATAGAGTTGATGAGGCTGTTGATTGTGGCATGTGGAATGTTGTCCCACTCTTCTTCAATGGCTAGGCGAAGTTGCTGGATATTGGCGGGAACTGGAACATGCTGTCGTACACGTCGATCCAGAGCATGCCAAATATGCTCAATGGGTGACATGTCTGGTGAGTATGCAGGGCATGGAGGAACTGGGACATGTTCAGCTTCCAGGGATTGTGTACAGATTCTTGCGACACGGGGCCGTGCATTATAATGCTGAAACATGAGGTGATGCCGGTGGATGAATGGCACGACAGTGGGCCTCAGGATCTCGTCACGGTATCTCTGCATTCAAATTGCCATCGATAAAATTCAATCGTGATCGTTGTCCATAGCTTATGCCTGGCCATACCATAACCCCACTGTCACCATGGGGCACTCTGTTCACAACGTTGACATCAGCAAACCGCTTGCCCACATGACACCATACACGTGGTCTGTGGTTGTGAGGCCGGTTGGACGTACTGCCAAATTCTCTAGAATCGGCTTATGGTAGAGAAATTAATTCTGTTGTGTGACAAAACTGCACATTTTAGAGTGGCCTTTTATTGTCCCCAGCACAAGGTGCACCTGTGTAATGATCATGCCACACCTGTCAGGTGGATGGATTATCTTGGCAAAGGAGAAATGCTCACTGAAAGGGATGCAAACAAATTTGTGCACAATGTTAGAGAAATAAGCTTTTTGTGCATATGGAAAATTTCTGGGATATTTTATCTCAGCTCATGAAACATGGGACCAACAGTTTACATGTTGCGTTCATATTTTTGTTCAGTGTATATTCTTCAATCATTTTTAAGTCAAAAAATGGATGTAGCAACTGCTGATTGGCCCTTTAATGTATGTAGCAACTGTTGATTGGCCCTTTAAGGAGAAGACGTAATAGGTAGGATTTAGACTTTTCGTGTCGCTGGTCCACACTCCAGTCCAGTGGGTGGCGGTACATTAAAGTATGTTGCCAACCGCCATATAAAAAGTACAGAAGAAAAGTGTCGGCGGACGAGGCGCCGTAACGGCGGATGAAGGTTTTGGGAAAACGGTGGAACCGGATGTTCTGTTTGAATCGGATGACGTGTTGAGTGGAGATGAGAGTGAGAATAATTGGATTACAGTGGAGAATGGAAAAGGGAATACTGCTAAATGACTAACATGGAATACGAGAAGTAAAGTCGTAGTGGAAATTAGTAAATCCAAACCTAGTTCTGAGTCTTTTTTGGTTGGAATAAGGGTTTTGGATCGATGTTGTTACCTGGGAGATCCGTTTTGAAGTCTATTAAAATTGTGGATGCGTTGGATGACGTGGCGTGGATGAGAATAATGAGATGTGGGCTTATTTAGTTTTTAGTGTTTCCATGGAACAGAAGGAGTGTGCTCTGCACCTCAAGAAGATGTCGGATTGGAATGTGTCGTGTGTGGATCTTCGAAGCAGGGCGCCTATCAAGGGTGTTAACTCTGGGGTGGCGCTAGATGCAAAGGCTATAAGTGAAGAATTGGATCAAGTGGTTGGTGCACAATGACTGACCCGCATGGCAGATGGTGTGCGGAAGCCCACTCCATCCATTCTATTGTTTTTGGATGAAGAGTCTCTCCCTTCACACATGTATTTGGGTTGTATGAGATTTCCAGCTGAGCCTAAATGCTGCAATTGTGGTGGTGAACATGCACCCGAATTTCTGAAGTGTCCTGTTAGGGTGAAGGAGATGGGGCTGGCAAGAATAAGGGCTGTCCAGAATGTCTCCTATCTGGAGGCGGTGAGAAGAGTGGATGAAAGGAGTGAAGTTGAAGAAATAATGGTAGTAGGAGTAGAGGCACAAGATGATGTTCCTTGTCAACAGAGGGATCCTGATATGTTAAGAAGGTGGACTTTGTAGCGTTTATTACTTTGGTTATCAACTGCACAGCGCAAATGGAGAGTGGAGCGAAAATAGGCATAATTGTGAGTGCGGCTGAGCGTTTTTGGTGACTCGGGAACTGTTCTGCAGAGGCATTGCAAGGAATCCTGTCGATGAATGCTCCGGCATCGCAGGCACCTGAGCCTGTGTAGGGAAGTGATTTGAATGTGACTGAATAGTATTTTGTATTATCTCAGAATATGGAATATATCATTTTTGTTTTGTTTCAATACCTCGTACAGTAGGTGGCAGCAATACACCAATAGGTGTAATCTGCCATAAAACTGTAAAGAAGAAGAAGAAGAAAAAGTGTCCAATCAGGAGCGAGAATGACGAAAGATTGAAGCTGCCTATCTAGTCACAAATTTAACCACGTTATTTTTTTATTCTAATATTGGCAAAAAAATGCTGCCTCAAGACAGATGGCTAGTCTAGATAGTTCCACGGCTTGAGGACATCAGATACAGTTTGCAATCTTTTTCTTCCAATTCCAAACAGTCAGAGGGGACTTGCAACTTCAAGGTGGATTTAGCATAACTTTTCTAAGGTTGGGCTAGCTAGCTAAGCTAACTGGTGGAAGCTAGTAGGTGCTTTTCCAGCATAAATAGCTAGCAATTTCATAGGCTATACTGTAACGAATGTAGCACTTATAAACTGCGTTGTTTGCAGTCAACAAAACGACCATCTATAGTTGTGATCTTCAAAGGGCGAATGGTACATTTAGCATATTGGCTAGGAACAAGTAGCTAACTTGCTAGTACTGGTTTTATTGTTTTAGTCACGTTGTATCAGCTGAGTGTCGACCCTTGCAGTATCAAATCGTTTTTCAGTAGAGTTGGGCAAAATCACGTTTTTTTAAAAGGCAACTGGGACTTATTTCGAGGGGGAAAAATGAATACCACACTGCAACAACGTTTTATTTAACCCGAACATGTTCAAAATAGCACCACTGGACCCCATTCATTTCAGTTTAATTTACTTCATCCTCTGCCACTGCAACTCATTTGAATGGGATTAATATGGAGTGGAACGACTGTTTTAAAAGGGCTGTGCTAGGATTAGGAATCTACCACATTTCCTTAGAAATGACCCTGTCTCCCAACAAACGTTATTTTGCCTAGTTTGGCGTGAGATGGATGTGGAACTAAAGCTAGAGGCGGATGAGAGGGATATGCCTATATCCCCAGCTGTTATTAAGGCTGATCTTTTTGATACTCAAGCAGGTTATAGATATTATATAAATCCTCATGAAACAACACCACAGCAGATATGTGGAATTTTGTCAAAAGATAGCGGAGCAAGAGATGTGGAGATTAAAGCAGAATCAATAGGTCTTAATACTATTGGTGCTCAGGACAGGGAGATTACAGATAATGTACTGATACCGAGTATCAACTCCTTGTCACAGGCCGTGGGTGTAAAGCGAGTCATTCTGAATACAAACGTTGAAGGTAAACATGTTATTGTCCATACAGAGCAAGATAACCCCAGCACCTCTGTCAAAGACGAGTCATGTTTTGAAATACCACACAGTGATACTCAAATTGGAAACGTATTTAGGCTTACACTGTCTCAATCACCACTGTCAGCTGCAGAAAGTGCTTCTTCTGGAGGTCAAATCGACCCAACTGCGCAGGCAAAAGGCTACAATCTAAAGAGTAAAAAAACTAAGTGCCAGTTTTTTGAAAATGCCTCAAAACGAATACATTTGGAGCACTGCAATAAAGTAGGTGTTGATTTCAATGTCGGATCTGGATCAAAACAGAAACTTGACTTAAAACTGCTCACTAATGGTGTAATGATAGAGATCTCAAATTTTGCCAAATACTTTAGGACCTCTCAGAATGTCATCTGTGATATTCTAGAAAACAATTTTGATCTATGTTTTCAAAGTGATCAACGTCGTGAATTTGCAAGTAGGACTTACTACAAAATAATGTACTTGATGACATTGACAAAGTCCAAAGTCCCAAAGCCTGGATTGTTAACTCAAGTCTTTGAACTACCTATGACAATGACTGTATCAAAAACACACCACTCATGTGTAAAGCACTCAAATGACACTGTGTCAGCTAACCAGAGATTGAAAAAAGATTTTGAAATACAGCAGTTGGTTATAAAGGAGGAGGAGGAGGAATGTGTCCCTATATCATCCTTTGAGGAAGATGGGTTGGTTGAGTATGAAAAGGCCCATGATGACAACAATGTCTCTCTAATCAACTTTGACCTTGATGCCAGACAGGCATCTCCTCATCATGTCAAAAAGACCATGTCTAATGAAACAGATGTACCACAGAGTGCTGTTGAAACAGCAACACTTGGCCTCAAGAATGGACCTACTGACATCTGCATGAAGGACGAACCTAATGAGGACCTCATAACTACTCAGCATGTTAAGATGGAGACCATCTCTATTGATACAGATGTATCACTGTCTGATGAGGAAGCAGGACACAGACCTAGAAAGAACCAATATGTTATGACATCTACAACAGAAGATAAAACGAAGGACCTCTACCCTTTCTGTAAGGAAATAGGTTTAGATCTTGATGTGAAATCAAAAGGTGAGGCAGAAGAAAAACTTGACTTGTGTTTATTGACCAAAGGTGCAATGATTGAAGTGGGCCGTTTTGCCAAAAAAGTGTGTGGAACTTACAGGCAGATTATCAATGATGTCCTCGAGTACAATTTTGATATTGATTTGCAAAATGATAAAGATCTTCTTGAAAATATCATCCTCAACTTACGATTAGTCGAAAAGAAAACAAGGCCGAATTTAAAAGGCATGTTAAGTAAAGAAAAACATGAATTGTTACAGGAAACTTTAACAATTGTGCCTCCCAAAAAAAGGAAACATGCAGTAATTTCAGGTGACATGGAGGTCACTAGTGCATCAGTTGTGTCAAAAGATCAAAGACTTAAAGAAGTAACTAAAAGAAGACAACTGGATTTAATGAGGATAAAGGAGGAAAGAGAGACTTTCACAGCAAGGAAGATGAAGACAGACCAATTTGAAAGAGCCAGACAAGTTTCTCAGTGTGTTAAGACAGAGAGCATCTTTACTGAGACTGATTCAACACGGTTTGCTGATGAGACTGCAATACTTGGCCATGAGAATGAATCTGCTGACATTTGCATAAAGGAAGAGACTGATCTGGACTTCATATCTCTTCAGGATGTTAAGATGGAGACCATCAACACAGAGACTGATGTAACACAGTGTAATGCTGAAGCAGTGCAAAGAGATGTTATGAACCAACCCCTAATGGTCTCCACAGTGAAAAAAACAGCTGCTCTAATTGGGAAATCTGAAAGAAATGTCACACGTAAAAAATCAGGTAAAGGAAAATTAGTTTCTGACATGATACAAATAGCAAATAACATAAAGGAAGTGAAATATCAGACGATGGCCAACGACATCTGCTCAGTAAATGACTCAAAAATAACTGAATTAGGGCAGCCCTCCGCTGGAGGAAAGGTTGAGGACCCATACCCCTACTGCAAGAAAATAGGTGTAGATTTCCATGTTGGATCTGGAGCGGAACAGAAACTTGACATAGATCTACTGACTAATGGGGTAATGACTGAGGTTTCACATTTTGCCAAAGAGATTAATATATCTCACGCACATGTCATTTGTGATATTTTAGATTACAACTTTGATCTTGGTTTGCAAAATGATCAACGCTATGAATTCGCAATTCGGACTATGGCGAAAGTAAAGTACTTGATGGGAAAGCCCAGACTGCAAAGACCTGACTTGATAACAAAAGTCTTCGAACTTCCTGATCCAAGGGCAATTCCTGTATCAAAAACACATGAAGGCTCAAAGCTTTTAAATGACATTGTGTCATTTAATCGGAGATTGAAAAAAGATGTAGAAATACAGCAATTGGTTATAAAGAAGGAGGAGGAGGAGTGTGTTCCTATATCGTCCTTTGAGGAAAATGGGTTGGTTGAGTATGAAAAGGCTCAACAGGACAACACTGTCTCTCTGATGAACTTTGACCTTAATGCCAGCCAGGTAACTCCTCATCATGTCAAAGAGACCATGTCTAATGAAACAGATGTACCACATAGTGCTGTTGAAACAGCAACACTTGCCCTCAAGAATGGACCTACTAACATCTGTATTAAGGATGAACCTAATCTGGACCTCGTATCAACTCAGCATGTTAAGATGGAGACCATCTCTAATGATACAGATGTATCACTGTCTGATGAGGAAGCAGGACACAGACCTAGAAATAACCAATATGTTATGACATCTACAACAGAAGATAAAACGGAGGATCTCTACCCTTTCTGTAAGGAAATAGGTTTAGACCTTGATGTGAAATCAAAAGGTGAGGCAAAAGAAAAACTTGACTTCCGTTTATTGACTAGAGGTGTAATGCTTGAAGTGGCAAAGTTTGCGGCCGAAGTTTGTGGAACCTACAGGCAGATTGTCCATGCTGTTCTCCAGTACAATTTTGATCTTGATTTCCCCAAAAATATAGGTCTCCTTGAAAATATAATTCATAAAGTAGAAGTAGTTGAAAAGAAAATGAAACGCTTGTTATGTCAAAGGGGGAAATTGAAAGGTAAAAAACAAAAATGTGAATTGCTAAAGGAAAAATTCTTATTGGAGCCCTCCAAGAAATGGACACGTTCTGGGATTTCTAAATGTAAATTTCAAAGAATGCCATGGGATTACAGGGGGGAAAATAAAAATGGAGAAACTTTAATACCAAGGAAGATGCAGGCAGACACATTTGAAGAAGCCAGACAAGTTCCTATAAAGACAGAGAGCATCTTTACTGAGATGGTTGCATCCCGGTTTGCTGATGAGACAGCAATACTCGGCCATGAAAATAGATCTGCTGACATCTTCATAAAGGAAGAGTCTGATCGTCAGTCTGGGGTCATAGAACAAGCCTCGGACTCTGAGAACAATCAAGTAAACTTTTGCTGGACATATATCCATAAAATCTTAATGTGTAAAAAGGTACATTGGAGGAGAGGGATTTTTTCCAAATTAAAAAACTGTTTTGGTGATCAGATTGGTTCCGAAAATAATTTCAATCAAATCCTTGCTAGATACAGATCAGATGTCCTACCACTCATAGTTGAGGAATATGATGGCTTTAGCCACGCTGAGAAGACAATGATGTCCCTTGTGAATCAGCTCCTTTGTGGTTTACATTTGATTGACGGCTTGGCTCACCAGGCAAAAACAACTCTTCTTCTCTGGGAAAATATGATTTTAGGAGAAAAGGAAGTAGGAGTCCACAGCTCTCCTGACGTTGGACCAACAGAGTTGGAGTCTGGAACAGTGCGATTGGGGAATACTGTGAATCATGCTGTCCAAGAACAGCGATGGGGAATGGACGGTTATCTTGTTCCGTTCACAACCTTTCTGGCCAGCAAAGGAGAATTTGAAGAAGTGCCCTTAACTCCATCCAGTGGAAACAGAATTGACGGTCTGTTTCATAATGCTGCTGGGGTGTATAGCATCCATGATGATATAATTGCGTTCACCAGGGACTATGAAGATGAGAGTAGTATGCTTGCAGCAGTTGCTGCTGGTTTGGAGGTTCAACCATTTAAAGCAGGATGCAGAGCTCTGGGTCTGATTTCTAAGATAATCATTGATCCTCTCTGGAGAGCCTTGACTTTGAAGGAAAATGTGTTGGACATGGAAGTAAGATACCAAACCCTTGTTACCAAGCTCAAGCAATGGCATGAAGATGGAAGAGACCTTGTTGAAGGAAATGTACGCTTGTTTGATGACATTGAGGTACCCAAGGACCTTGTGTTTGACAGGCTTACCATGTGGACAGACCCAGACTTTTTTCAATTGACCGTTCAGATTGTTGAGTTACTCCTGGCTAGTTTTCTGAGGGTATGTTGTAAGATGCTGCCGGTCGACCTGCAGCAAGTGTCAAAGATAAATTATCGATGCAGAAAGGATTTGGAAGTCATAGAACTATTGCAAAAGGCAAAAGCCAATTCAATCAGTATTGCAGTTGAAGCCATGGGCATGTGCAAGAAGAATCACACTTGGGAATGGCTGTCCTTTTTGGATGCACCAAAAATAGTGTCAGTGTTGAAAGCTCTCCAGATAGTGTAGACAAAGGAAGAAGGAAAGCCATTGAGGATTCATATAATTGTAGGCCAAATATTGACATGAACAATGAGTTGGAACAGAGGTTCTTTTGATTAACAGATATTCAGCAGCTCCAACTCCTGTTTTCTAGGTTTGTTCTAGAAGTATAAATAAATATTGAGATGTCTTGAACTCCAAGAGGACATCCGTAACCTAACTGCCACAACTGCAGGGAAAATAGAAAGGCATTCAAAGGACAAGGTACAGTTCCCGCCAGTCCAAAGTTAGTTTTCCCTGGGAGAGTGGTGTGGTGTGGCAGAAAGCACAATGGCAAGTTTAATCGTTTTCTACGTTGTAAGACAGTGTAGGCCCATAACTGTGTATTAGTCACTTTCTGTTCACCAATGAAACTGCAGCAGTGGAACCTAAACTGGACAAACATTTTAATGACTGATATATTTGGGTTATACAATTGCCTTGACAGCCCAGTTAAAAACGGGTGTCTTTTTGGTCTACCACCTTATAGCCTTTGTATTCAGAATGATGATTGAACGATACGGCGAAGCAATATTTGAATGGTTATTGACTATTTAAGTCATCTGAACTAGGACGAGTACAGTGGTATTACCCTAATTCATGTAGCTAAAATGTTTTTGTTATGGCAGTAGGTGCTTGTGACACAGGTGCCAAGGTTCAATCAGATCAAGCATTGACACCCCTCGTAGCTGATGTTTTGACGGTGTAGGAGGTATAACTGCGTCGTCGAGCAGCTGCTCTTGATCATTGTCACGAAGCCACACCCGTGCCACTCACGTTAGAAGTTTAGAATGAGAAAGTGCTATATGGAAATAATGTCGCTCAAATTGAAAATCATGAAACAAAATAATGAGGATTTCTATGAGCCTAATCGAGGTGTAGATTACATCTCACATTCCAGCATTCAAACTTATAAACAAGGCTGCATTGGAGTTCTCTTAATGTGACTCTGTGCAGCCAATGGCAACGTCCTCTTTAGGTATAACGCCAGGAGCTGCTTGTGGATTTTACAGCTCTAACACAGTTCCACCTCAGACCGTCAAAACGTCAGCTATGCGGATGTCGGCTAAAGTGGATTTGATTGAATCGGGCCCTTAGTTACACTATAGCATAATGAGTAGGATCAGTTGTGTTGAACTTTGAACTTTAGGCTATTTCCAAAGCATTCCAATAACATTGACATGTCCATGTTTTTGAACAATGCAGCAATATCTTGCAATACAATAATAACAATACAATAATAACAATATATATATAAATAACAGAGGGAAATTAAGACATCAGAAACAGCAATGTCAGAGTCCAGCAGTCATGGGTGAACAGGGAGTACAGGAGGGGGCTGAGCACACACCCCTGTGGGGCCCCAGTGTTGAGGATCAGCGTGGCGGAGAGTTTGTTTTTTACCTTCACCTTCTTTATACTAGTATGCTACCTCACAGTTGATCTTAGTCGTGCCGTTCCTTTAATACAGAGGCTTAGTCTGAACAGTCTTTGCTTTCCCATGGCCTCCTGTTCACTTGCCTGGTCCTGACTTTGAAACCTGAAGACTGAAAACGGCAAAAGAACAAAGTGATTTAAAAGGGGACCAGTTATTGTTTTATTTTATTATTGATTATTACTGGACTTTAATATGTATATATTTTTTGTTTGCTTGTCAGCCTTTTTTTGGGACAGGCTGTTTTATCTTTTCATGTTCTTGTTGGGGGGGATCAGTAAGTTATCAAGTTTTCATCAAGACTATATTCATCCATTTTTCAACTAAGGAAGTACACTGCTTTAATCCATGATTTGAAAGTAAAAAATAAGATATTCTTGAAAAGGTTGTGCCATTGGCATTCCAGCGTTCCTTGGACACAGGCAACAGGATGAGTTTCACTGGATCCAAATGTATGAAGGTAATGCAGTGTGTGCATGACCCATCTGTGTACTGTTAGTTATTGTAGCTAATAATGGTAATCAAATTCATTTACATTTATACATTAATCTAGGATGTAAATTGAATTTCTTCATGTCCTATTCAGAGTGAAGTTCCAATGACTTCAACTTGTAATTAATGTAGGCTAATTGTAATTGCTTGTTCTGATGACGTCATACACAGGTTTTCACAGGTGATGCTAATGTCTTTCCAGCAGCAGTGTCGCTAAATCTGCATGGTGTTATTGTCCCTTCTCTATGTTGGACTGAACTGTTTCAACTCTTCACAAGTGAAAACCTCAAAGCCCTAATGGTTTGTTGTTGTCAATCTTTTTAGTCACAGATTAGTCAAATAATTGATTAAATACTTGTTTTGACCTTTTCATCCCTGCTTATATTACTGTAATTCCTCATCTAGTGGTGGAGAAAGACGCCATCTACAGTATGTCAGGAGCAGAGGCGTGTCCACTTGAGAAGGAGTCTTCTCAGTCAAGATAAGGTGAGCTCATCATTTTGTAACAGAATATATTTCATACACCCTTTGGGTGACAGGAGCAGAGAGTCATATAACCAGGTAGATTAACCTCAAGCACATACTGTAAATATCTCTAACTTATGTGTTAACATTGAACAGACAATAGATTGTAGGTTATTGACAAGTATAACTAATTATTCCAGTTTTTGTTGGAACATGTTTGTCACTGTGATCAACTCTTTAGTTTTGCTACTTATTTCTTTAACAGATTTCCTGCTTGCCATACTAGAGGGAGATACTGGTTGTCTTTAAACTCCACACCATGGGATGATTGACCTGGATCTTTACCAGAACAGACTTCACCAGACACAGTAGAAGTGAGGTCACAGGAAACAGACTGATTTGTGAAGAGGGACTGCATCACCCATAAAGCATTGTGTCCCTGGAGGCCACAGCTTTGTTGGATGTAATGCCATGTTCTCGACCTCTCGTAGTGTTCGGAAATATGACTTGTAAACTCAGTGCATCGAGTTGCATGCATTCACGTACTTTGAACTTGTTGCTAATGCCAACGGCTAAGTACCGAGGTCAACCATAAACGAACAGTACAGCTATCATGCTGGCATGAAACGGCAGTAGAAAATAGCTTTTCTAGATCAGTCCAAACGTTCCTCCTGACTGTTATAATCAACCTGTTTGAATGCAAAAATTATATGGGACTACGTTTTTCCTATTGCAATGCTTGAATCACGTTAATATTTTTGGTTATAACCTGCACAACTTTTGAACTCTTGGTTATGTTTGCTTTAAAAAAATGGTCTTAATACTGTTACGTTAGTTTACATTAAACTGCTAGTTTTTGTTGTTTCCACCAAGACTGTAATGTCAGTGTAATTGGCAACAGTGTTATTTTTTTCCCTGCGTTGTGCCGTCAGCCACATAACTCGTATTATTAATTCTATAGATAAGTTATTTTCTGTGCACTGACTAAATGTGACTGTTGATGGATTAGCTAGTTTAAGTACAATAGGTGGTAGTAATGCTGCATGATAGAAGTGGGGCTGCATGCTGCTGTATAACCCCCTAAGATACAAATGGTTCAATCAGGACCCCAGCGTCCCCAAATCGCGCGAGAGAGCAAGGCGGGGATACATCGTCCCCCTACTACGACATGTAGTCCCGTTGGCACATTCATGACAAGTCGGAAACTAGGAACCGCCGACTCAGAGTTGAAATTAACTTAAGTTATTTGCGTAGAGCTTCCTATTGGTTGATTCTGATACTTTCCAAGTGGCAAAGTCGGGTAGCATCTTTCTACAACGACTTTCCTAGTTCCGACAGCAGTTGAACGCCCCACAGGCGGACGGAAAGCCTGGGCATGTGCCTTTTTTGTAGTTATACATAAAAAAAAATCCAGAACCTTTGACATTCAAGAGAGCAAAGAAATGCATCCATTTATTAAATAATAGCAGTAACAATAAATCTATAAATTACTTCAGAGATACATCTTAAAAATCCCTCAGACATATGTACAGTGACAAACAGATTTGACCCTTGACCTCCAGGAGGCCAGCCATCCTGGAGAGCTACTAGGTGTGCACTGTGCAGGCTTTCATTCCATCCCTACTTGATTCTACTGATCAGCGGCCTATTGTCTGCTATCAGCTAATCATGCAAGGCCCTGATGAGCAGTTGAGTAGCTGAATCAGGTGTTAGAGCAGGGCTAAAGCAAAAGCCTGTACACCCAGTAGCTCTCCAGAAGAAGGGCTGGACACCCCTTTGCTAGATAACACCCAGTTACAATACAGTACCCAATAGAACAATACATAAGTATCTGGACAAACATTCAAAACACACATTCAGAACATTCAGAACACACATTCAGAACATTCAGAACACATATTCAGAACATTCAAAACACACATTCAGAACATTCAAAACACACATTCAGAACATTCAGAACATCATCATGGTAGTTAACAGGCAGAAGGTGAGGCTCATTTAAAGTCATGTAAAAAAAAAAAAAAAAAGTGTCTGGTCTCAGTGAGTTTTAGGCTCAAAAAGAAATCCCAGTAAACCAGTGTCAGCTACATAACATCTGAGAGTTGACATATCAGGAACAAACAGTGGTAGTGTAGCAAGACCAATGTCCAGTAGAGAGCATATTGTGACATTTCAGAAAAAGTGTAGAGTAACCGTACATTTAAAAAAAATGCCTGGTGTGGTGACTACTACCCAACAACTAAAACCAAGAATGTAAATCTGTTTTTGATCGTTGCTGTATTAGAAGTCGTGACTTGGTATACTGCAATCTTTAGGGTTATTGTACAGAACTTTACTTCAGGCACATATCCCCAATCAATAACTAACTATTCATTAATACATTTAGATCTTCATGTAATTAGTCAATCATGCATTCATTTTTTTGTCCTGTCAGCTCATTCCACCATTCACTCACTCATTCTCACATTGCGGTACCTATGTTACATTCACATGTTCATTCTAGCACTAAATACATTCAATCTTCCAGCAATTTCTATGAACATGCCACAGTACCCACAATGAGTGGTCTAGATCTCATTCATAAAGAAAGAAGAATTAAGTGTCAACTTAAGACTAACTAGAGTCCTTTGTCTGATCTGTAAGAAAAGATCCCACCTGTCCTGACCTCATAATACCAAAGCCACCAACTCCAAAATGTAGTGGTTCTATGTTCATTAAAGTAACTGTCCGGTGTTTAAAGATTTCTATGAAATATGACCTATAATTATTCACTATATGACAAATAGTTTTCCTTCCAATTTAAAAATAAATAAATATGATAAAAAGCAGCTTTTCTATGTTGGAATGGTGTGGGCGTATACCGGTCATTAAAAATATTACTGCGACTAGACTACTGATTGGCCAGCTCATCCTCCTATAGACCACTGATTGGCCAGCTCATCCTCCTCTGAGGAAGTAACAAGCATTTTTTAAACCGTTTTGTCTCCAATTTATGCTTTTGCCACAAATATGAGTATAGGATGAGTCAACAACATTATTTGGGTATGAGTTAACAGAATATGAACTTTTAAAAGTTAGATTTTCATTGGACAGTTCCTTTAAAGTACAGTAGGAGGGATACAGGGGGTGGGTATACAGTAATTCCCATTTAGTTCAACCATCACCCAATATCTTCATTATCTTATCTACAAAAACACAGCAGTTGCCTTAATATCATACTTCAGCAAGTCCAACCCTACTGAGGGATTGAAGAAGAGTAAAATATGAAAAATCACAAAAACATCTAAAGGAAAATAAAACCATTCATCCCTTCAATATATTATCAGAGCAAAAATAAACATAAACAACCTCAATGGAAACTTCACAAAATAAACGTAATAATTCCTTCAGTAGACATTTTGACATTTCAGTGTTTTTACCTCAGATGCCCACTTCAGTACCGTTTTTGTACCCAAACCCTTTTAATACAAGGGTCTCCAACTTCATTCTTGGACAGCCACTTGATACGCAGGCGTTGTTCCAGCCCAGCACCAACACACCGGATTCAAATCATCAAAAGGTGGAGACCGAAGACCATAAGGTGAGTATTTGAAACGTGTGTGTTAGTGTTAGGACAGAACGGCACCCTGCACTAACTAGTGGCTCTCGGCGACTAGAGTTAAAGGAACAGTATGGCCTGAGAAGAGGACCGGAGTGTCTGGATAGGGCCAGTAGAGGAAGGGGGAAGAGGACCGGAGTGTCTGGATAGGGCCAGTAGAGGAAGGGGGAAGAGGACCGGAGTGTCTGGATAGGGCCAGTAGAGGAAGGGGGAAGAGGACCGGAGTGTCTGGATAGGGCCAGTAGAGGAAGGGGGAAGAGGACCGGAGTGTCTGGATAGGGCCAGTAGAGGAAGGGGGAAGAGGACCGGAGTGTCTGGATAGGGCCAGTAGAGGAAGGGGGAAGAGGACCGGAGTGTCTGGATAGGGCCAGTAGAGGAAGGGGGAAGAGGACCGGAGTGTCTGGATAGGGCCAGTAGAGGAAGGGGGAAGAGGACCGGAGTGTCTGGATAGGGCCAGTAGAGGAAGGGGGAAGAGGACCTGAGTGTCTGGATAGGGCCAGTAGAGGAAGGGGGAAGAGGACCGGAGTGTCTGGATAGGGCCAGTAGAGGAAGGGGGAAGAGGACCTGAGTGTCTGGATAGGGGCAGTAGAGGAAGGGGGAAGAGAACCTATCATGGTAAAGACTAGAGTATGGGACTGTTGAACAGAGAAATGGATATACTGAATAGAAAATACATTTAAAAAAAACTCAATTTGAGATTGTGTTTTTATGATGATAAGCACCATGCTGGTACCAAACTACTTCATTCTATTGAGGATTAAAATGACATCGTAAAGTATTCTAGGGAGAGCATTCCTCATTCGCTAGTAACATACTGCATTCAAAGCTACAGGAGACGAGCAAGACAGATTACGCATTCGCTTTCTTAACGTGTCGCATTCCACTTAGAATGAAAATTCACCTTATTGTCATGGAATGTTTGGTACCAACATGGAGGACACTTTGCCGAACTCTGGTGCCCAATCCCAAACCAACCCAACCCCCCTACCACCTAGGCAACCCAATCCCAAACCAACCCTAGCCCCCTACAACCTAGACACCCCAATCCAACCCTCCTACCACCTAGGCACCTCAATCCAACCCTCCTACCACCTAGACATTTGGATAAGTTTAATCAACATAGTAACAGCTCCATTTTACCCTCTGATCAGCTAAGTGGAGTTTCCACCACGTTGAATACACATTTCCAATCCTTTCAGATCTACTCATTTGCCAAGGAGGTAGAGGGTGGGGCTAAAGGTTGAATTGGGTTTGGGTTTATGTACCAATGGCTGTGGTTAGAGAATGTTCATGATATAGTGGAACATTGTAATGTGCCTGTATACCAGTCTTGTTTCTGCCTTGTCAGCCATTTCTGTTGCCTCTGCAGAGACACTGGGGCAATGGGACAAAATGGGGCTTGGAGTGAGTGAGAGGTGGCTAGGGAGGTTAGGAAGAACCTGGCCCTGTGGCTTTAGGATCCCTAGCGTCCTTGAAAGGCCCCCTGGGCGGCTGAAGAGGCAGCGCTGGCCGCGGCGCTCTGAAAGGTCTGGTTGGTGAGGACCCCCGAAGAGAACTCCTGCTGGGCCTTGGCGAAGTTGGCCCCCGTCCGACGGTACTTGGAGTGGACCTGAGAAAGGGGAGAAGGCAGGGGTCAATAAATAGGGTCAAGGGTCAATAAATAGGGGATTATTGAAGGGAATTTATTTGCCTTCTGAACCTTTTCAGGCTGCATTGACCTTGGTGGGTGGATGTATTATCCATAATGACCTCAACACTTTGCAATAAAGTTTGAATCGGTTTTGAAGGATTGAGACAGCCAAAAGGACAGTTGACTTTACCATTTTGAGTAGGATGATGGCGAGGACAGCGTTCACAGTGAAGCAGCCGGCCACGACCATCATGATCACAGCTACAGCCACGTTGCTTCTTATCATGGTGATGGACGAGATCCATCCACTGGAAAACAAGACAAATAACACCTCATTTACAGCTTCAGAAAAAAAAATCCATAGCCCCACAACATCAATGAGGCATACAAAACCCTTTGTCGACAGAAAAAATGTATCAAACACTCACAAACCCACACGATGACCAACAGACAGGCAAAGTTGATGAGAATGATAACTGAGGACGACACGGGACAGTGAAGCATACTAAAAGAAGAAAGACCAAAAGGTTTGAGGAGCCAGAAGGGCTTTTCACACTACTAAGCCAAACCAAACCAAGCTGGACTGAGCTGGCCTGGTTACTGGAATCGTGTTGAAAATAACAATGTGAAAATAAAATAGCTGCACCAACACAATTTGGTTTGGTTCAACACGATAGTGTGAAAAAGGTAAGAGAGCTGAGCAGACTGCCACACACTTACAAAGTAGCCCCCAGGACAAAGAGCACACCATCAGTTTAGCCAGCAGGAGATCTGTCAAAGAGATGGCAAGAGAGAAGATGCAGGACCGAATGCACACACACGTACACACTCACACACAAAGATGTGAAGGGAGACCTACACCCACTCAAACACACAGTACATATTACACACACACACACACACACACACACACACACACCTGTACTTGTGTGCGCAAATACATACACATCAAACACTATCTCTCTCACTCACACGAAGAAGAATCCCTGAGGTGCTATCTAGTGTATCATGTTGTTCCACTGACCTGTTCCCCCACTTGGGGATCCCCACTAGTGTATCATGTTGTTCCACTGACCTGTTCCCCCACTTGGGGATCCCCACTAGTGTATCATGTTGTTCCACTGACCTGTTCCCCCACTTGGGGATCCCCACTAGTGTATCATGTTGTTCCACTGACCTGTTCCCCCACTTGGGGATCCCCACTAGTGTATCATGTTGTTCCACTGACCTGTTCCCCCACTTGGGGATCCCCACACACTGGATCACGTAGACAGACACTTGGAAGAAGAAAACAAAGAAGAAGAAGAAGAAACTGAAGGAACTGTCCGACCTGCAGAAAGAAACAAGGACAAAGGGTTAACAAAATCACCCGCAAATATCATTTGGACTTCACAAGAAAACGACTTAGGTCATGTGGAATTCAAATCAATTCAAGTCAAATTGTATTTGTCACATGCGCCGAATACAACAGGTGTAGACCTTACAGTGAAATGCTTACTTACAAGCCCTAAACCAACAATGCAGTTAAGACATTAAGACATTCTACAGTGTTAAGTAGCCGAGGTTCCAGTCTGTTTTGACTTTAGCAACTCCTTTGTCGTCACGAGGGACGTTACTTATACAAACACTTTTATTCAAAGAAAAGTAGAACAATATTTGAGCAAAGAACTTGCCTGAAGGCTTTGTACACTGGCCTGTACCAACAGATGAAAGAGACCGGGGTGAAGAGGATGAACCAGAGGATGGACAGGCCAAAGTCCACCCCAGCGTTTTGATCGGCCGTGAAGTAGGCCAGGCAGGCCAGAAAGTTCAGGAAGAGAGTGACACTGTGAACTGGAGAGGCAAAACAAAATGAATGTGAGACTAGAAGAAACTGGTGCCGTGTTGGAGAGGAGCTTGGGGACAAATCTCTTATGACTACTTTGGGTTTGTTGACTGTCACTGACAAGCATGCAATATCATAAAAAATGTGAACAAAGTCTTACTCAATTAAAAGATGCAATATGCAGAAATCGCTCCGCCAATCCCTGGTTGCAAATATTTTAATAGCTCGCCTCATTTCAGTCTTTGTGACAAAACAAGTATAGTGTAGAGAATCATTGTACCATCTAAATCGCTGTGAAATATATTTTCCATAACCAAAAATATTGTATTTTCAGCTGTTTGAAGCTGGTGTACAAAACTGAAAGTAAAAGACGCAAAAACGAAACTTAAGAACAGGAAGCATAGAGATAGCGCACAAAGAACACATCTACCGCTTCTTAGACTTGCTTGAATGAGTGACAGATCTATAACTCACATTTCTATGTGAATTTGGTGGTTTGCCCCAAAAGTTACATATTGCAGCTTTAAGATGCGAGGTGTACGTACACATCCAAAGGTAGTACATCCTCTTGCAGATCTTCTGGTACTCTTCAGGGATGTCTTCGTTGAAGTCCTGGTAGAAGCAAGGCTTTATGGGGCAAAACTTGGGGAGTGGCGGCCAGTTGTTTTCTTTCGCTGTCAAATAAAGAGTCGTACTTGTTTACTGCCATGAAGAGTTACATAGGTACATAATCAGACAAAGCAATACAAGTACAAGGTAACTTAGAAAGATAAAACACTACAGTAGGGAGTCCATTTAAAGGCAGTTTAATCAACTATTGTATTAATCATTTGGTCAAGACAGATTTCAATTGAACATAATCAAGTGACATAATCTGTAACTTACCAATGGGGCCTCCAGGCCTGTTCTGGAGCTCCTGCTCTTTCCGATCCAGTTCAGCAGCTTTCTTCTCCAGCTCCTCCTGTTGCCTGAGCAGGTTAGCCTGGGCAGCAGCCGCAGTCGCCTGGTGGACAATGAGAAAGAGCTGTGTTACAAACCATCTTGAACCAAGATGGAGTGTTCTGGCACAAAAGGGTTGCAATGCATCAAGTTGATGGGTATAATTCATTGGCATTAGATTTAAAAAGAAGAAGTTCCTTCACAATAACACTGCCCATTTGCAGAGATCATTTATACCCATATTGACAACTCTTGCAATGTGTTTATTACACGGTGGAGTTTTCATATGCATTTGGTTAAACAAACTAAACCTCCCATAACCCTAAAACAATTGGTTTATCTCTGTATTGTGAGGTAACTTGGAAATGATGCAAGTGAAGAATTGGAACAATGTGTACCTAAACTACACTGTCATTACACAGTACTATGTAAATACTACTTTGTCCACTTAAGGTAAAGTAGGACCAAAACCAGGGCCCTTGCAAAAAACGTTGAATAGTATGACCAGGTAAGGATGCTTCTCCAGTTCTCTCTGACCTTTGTTTCAATGTGCTGTTTCAGATCAATTCATAGATGGGTTGGTTGTTTAGCAACAAAACCGAGGCGTGCACAACTATGGGGCAAAACAGACGGTGTTGGCTTCGACTGTTGACAACATGGAAACTATATTTTGTCTCCAATATTTATTGAAAACATAAATACATTTGCGCAATGAGCACTTGTTGTCTCTCAAATACATTGTTTCAGTTGTTGGTTAGCTAGCTAGCGAATTTTAGCCTTATTAGCATTGACATGAAATCAGTCAAAACACCTCAAGACATGGTATCAAGAACAAGATGAAACGAGCTGAAACGAGCCACTTACGATTCCCCACATGGCAGTTTCTTGTCATTATTGCTAGCTAACTGGCCATCCAGAATCACAACAACACACTGACTTCTGCCCAAATGAAGCGCGCACATCGTTTCGTGACGTTGTCAGCTAACCAGTCTATTTAAATTCAAAATAATCATCATGTGGTATTGATTTGCCTACATGTGGCCTCTCTTAGCCACTTAAAGTCATCACAAACAACTCAGGAGTTCAGCGAATTCGAGAGTGTGTTGTACTCATCTTTGAGCAATATCTAGAGTAAAAAGGATGTTCTTGTTGTGTTTAAAATTGTCCGTGTACCACGCTGCCAACCTCCCTCCTCCTCATTCATGTTTCTGTCACTCACTTGTGGGGTGGGCTCCACAGCAGAAGCCTGTAGGACAGCTGGTTGGGAGGAGGCAGCAGAGATGGGGATGGTGGTCCCAGTGTGGGTGCCCTGAAACACACACACACACGTTTAATTCTTGTCTGAAATTAAATTAAGCCTCAAGCACATCATAAGACGCTCCCAAATCAGCATTCTTTAACAACATATTTCCTCTGGATGTTTGTCAGATGTATTTGCTTCTTTTCAGGAAGATGATTACGTCACTGTGTCAACATTTAAATTAATATGCACTGAATGAATACATGTGATATCCTCCTGGCCAGTGGTGGAAAAAGTACCCAATTGTCGTACTTGAGTAAAAGTAAAAGATACCTTAATAGAAAATGACTCAAGTAAAAGTGAAAGTCACCCAGCAAAATACTACTTGAGTAAAAGTCTAAAAGTATTTGGTTTGAAATGTACTTAAGTATCAAAAGTAAACGTAATTGCTAAAATATACTTATATTAAGCAAACCAGACGGCACTATTTTCTTGTTTATTTACAGATAGCCAAAGGGCACACTCCAACACTCAGACATAATTTACAAACAAAGCATGTGTTTAGTGAGTCTGCCAGATCAGAGGCAGTAGGGATGACCAGGGATGTTCTCTTGTTAAGTGTGTGAATTTGACAATTTTCCTATCCTGCTAAGCATTCGAAATGTAACGACTACTTTTGGGTGTCAGGGAAAAAGTATGGAGTAAAAAGTACATTTATTTTCTTTAGGAATGTAATGGAGTAAAAGTAAAAGTTGTCTAAAATATAAATAGTAAAGTACAGATACCCCCAAAAACTACTTAAGTAGTACTTTAAAGTATGTTTACACCACTTCTCCTGGCTCATCTTACCATAGCACTGGCTGAGAACGGGTTGAATTCCTCAACGGTTTCAATCCCACCGCTGGTGATTTGTGTGACTGAGGCATCCTGTATTACAGAGACAACAATATATTTTCTTACAGTAAAGACACGAAATAACAACTTCCCTCAGGTTATTTGACTGATAGTTGGTTCTTTCAGGTATAAAATCCCACGCAAACCTATTGGGGATAGTCCATTAGGCTAGAACTACAATAGTGAGAATAGCAGGGGGCTATCTTTGTTGGCAGAGTTGCTGCACTAGTGAACAGGTAATTTTGACAGGTGCATTTGTTACGGGCGCATAACTTCTTTATTGGTAGGAAATTCGTTCTGACCTTCTTACAAGTGTAGGCCAATAAATGGAAGATAATAGTCTATTAAAACAATTTGCTCCCAGTAGTAATTTTAATTGAGGGGCTAAAAGGACAAGTTGTTGATAGCCAGCCATCTATGGGCCTA
The DNA here is from genome assembly GCF_964263955.1 of Coregonus lavaretus. Lineage (NCBI taxonomy): Eukaryota > Metazoa > Chordata > Actinopteri > Salmoniformes > Salmonidae > Coregonus > Coregonus lavaretus. The sequence continues at coordinate 84,477 of NW_028161189.1, forward strand.
TACAAGTCTACGGGGCCTGTACAAGTCAATGGGACCTAGCAACCTGCTTAGGTAAAGGCTAATAGGACACATTACACGTGTCCTTATTGGCCTACCAAATATATTTACTAAAATGACTGGCACACAACATTGTCAATCATGCTACGTTCTCTCATCTGAACGAGGAAGTAGACCCAGGCCCAACCCAGCAACCAAACAAACAGGTTTCTGTTGCGGCATATCTTTTACAGCGTTTAGAAGAATGGCACATAAGGAAAACGCAAGTCAGAGCTTGCAGTTAGGTCTAAATAAATTGCTCACCTGGAAAGGATTGACCTCCACTGCATCTACAAAGGGGTTCTCGTGAAATCCCGACATGTTGCGATAATTTGATCTTCTTTTGGAGGTAAACAAAACGCCAGCTTGTGCCTCCGTCTGTTGATGGTGCTGTTTGAAAGTGCTCAAGTGCGCAGGCGTTACAGGATACGCACACTGCGTCAGCTGGTCTCGAGCAGTCATTTATAATCAATTATCTTTATTTTTAGAAAATAGGATACAATTGGTTTCAAATGTGTGACATTCTCGTGACTGCCTATATCCTACTCCCCTGTCTTAGAGCTGGTGAAAGTACAGTGACGATTCCATTTCATTTATATTTTATTTAACCTTTATTTTATCAGGGAGTAATTTACCAAAGCATGTCTTGAAGCCAGTTCAGACAAGTATTTGTAGGCTTATAACCATAAATAATTTGTTATTTAAGAAGTATTCGTTTCAACGAAACACGACTTAATTATATTGCACTGCATACATCATCTGGACTGTAGTCTGACATGAAGCTTGATGGTTATATTTAAGTAATGTCACATGGTTTGATATTGTAGCGTACAGAGGGACTTGGAAGCGAACCTTGTGTTGCTGGCGTGAATGGCATCATGCGGATAGGGTTAACCCATTTGGTGGTAAATGCAAGTTGGCTCATATTAGTGAGGATCGCTACACTGTCCCGTGCTTCGACCACATTAGCCCCCTCACACGTACTGCCAGGCGTTCCGATGGCCTCACGGCCACCATCCCACTTTTGACACCAGTGTAGAGAACGGAGGGACAGGGAAGCGAAAGGTAAACATCCTACGCATCACGCCAATAAGGTTAACCAACTTGGTGGGAATTGTTACGTGGCTCATATCTACCTAAAAGAGTAAGGCTTTAAAAACTACATCACATTGTTTAACAGGCACCCACTCTATACATGGATGTAATAAGAGTTGGTACACATCTCTGTAAACTCATGAATTATCTTTATCATAGGCTCTTTTAAGTCTAAACTTATCCCTTTGGTGAGTTTGTGTCTGGACATCAGCTTGGCAGTTGTCCTGTTCAGTGCAGTCCAGTGGTCAGCTCAGGGTTGAACCACCCGAGTCAGATGGAGAACACCAGTACTATGCAGAGATCGGAGGACCACAGACAGCACATAAGTGTATGTATGGTAAAATATACTTAGGACATGCAGACATGTCTCGCTACACATGGACTATGAAAGTGGACAGACAGTATAATATGGTTACTGTACATGTCTATTTGTCTGTCACACTGACCAGTAGGCCCCCATAGTTTTCTACAGCCAACAGACGTATTATACTGTCTCATAATTGATGTACAAGTCTATGGATTGGGGTACATGGAAGGTGTTATTTCCTTACATGGCTGGAATGGACAGTTCACAAATGTCAAAGCTACTGTAGTTGGAGCTTTGTCAGGAAGTGTATAGTAGGACGTACTGTTATGGTTAGAGCTTTGTCAGGAAGTGTATAGTAGGACGTACTGTTATGGTTAGAGCTTTGTCAGGAAGTGTATAGTAGGACGTACTGTTATGGTTAGAGCTTTGTCAGGAAGTGTATAGTAGGACGTACTGTTATGGTTAGAGCTTTGTCAGGAAGTGTATAGTAGGACGTACTGTTATGGTTAGAGCTTTGTCAGGAAGTGTATAGTAGGACGTACTGTTATGGTTAGAGCTTTGTCGGGAAGTGTATAGTAGGACGTACTGTTATGGTTAGAGCTTTGTCAGGAAGTGTATAGTAGAACATACTGTTATGGTTGGAGCTTTGTCAGGAAGTGTATAGTAGGACGTACTGTTATGGTTAGAGCTTTGTCAGGAAGTGTATAGTAGGACGTGTACTGTTATGGTTAGAGCTTTGTCAGGAAGTGTATAGTAGGACATACAGTGGGGAGAACAAGTATTTGATACACTGCCGATTTTGCAGGTTTTCCTACTTACAAAGCATGTAGAGGTCTGTAATTTTTATCATAGGTACACTTCAACTGTGAGAGACGGAATCTAAAACAAAAATCCAGAAAATCACATTGTATGATTTTTAAGTAATTCATTTGCATTTTATTGCATGACATAAGTATTTGATACATCAGAAAAGCAGAACTTCATATTTGGTACAGAAACCTTTGTTTGCAATTACAGAGATCATACGTTTCCTGTAGGTCTTGACCAGGTTTGCACACACTGCAGCAGGGATTTTGGCCCACTCCTCCATACAGACCTTCTCCAGATCCTTCAGGTTTCGGGACTTTCAGCTCCCTCCAAAGATGTTCTATTGGGTTCAGGTCTGGAGACTGGCTAGGCCACTCCAGGACCTTGAGATGCTTCTTACGGAGCCACTCCTTAGTTGCCCTGGCTGTGTGATTCGGGTCGTTGTCATGCTGGAAGACCCATCTTCAATGCTCTTACTGAGGGAAGGAGGTTGTTGGCCAAGATCTCGCGATACATGGCCCCATCCATCCTCCCCTCAATACGGTGCAGTCATCCTGTCCCCTTTGCAGAAAAGCATCCCTAAAGAATTATGTTTCCACCTCCATGCTTCACGGTTGGGATGGTGTTCTTGGGGTTGTACTCATCCTTCTTCTTCCTCCAAACACGGCGAGTGGAGTTTAGACCAAAAAGCTCTATTTTTGTCTCATCAGACCACATGAACTTCTCCCATCCCTCCTCTGGATCATCCAGATGGTCATTGGCAAACTTCAGACGGGCCTGGACATGCGCTGGTTTGAGCAGGGGGACCTTGCGTGCGCTGCAGGATTTTAATCCATGACGGCGTAGTGTGTAACTAATGGTTTTCTTTGAGACTGTGGTCCCAGCTCTCTTCAGGTCATTGACCAGGTCCTGCCGTGTAGTTCTGGGCTGATCCCTCACCTTCCTCATGATCATTGATGCCCCACGAGGTGAGATCTTGTATGGAGCCCCAGACCGAGGTTGATTGACCGTCATCTTGAACTTCTTCCATTTTCTAATAATTGCGCCAACAGTTGTTGCCTTCTCACCAAGCTGCTTGCCTATTGTCCTGTAGCCCATCCCAGCCTTGTGCAGGTCTACAATTTTATCCCTGATGTCCTTACACAGCTCTCTGGTCTTGGCCATTGTGGAGAGGTTGGAGTCTGTTTGATTGAGTGTGTGGACAGGTGTCTTTTATACAGGTAACAAGTTCAAACAGGTGCAGTTAATACAGGTAATGAGTGGGGAACAGGAGGGCTTCTTAAAGAAAAACGAACAGGTCTGTGAGAGCCGGAACTCTTACTGGTTGGTAGGTGATCAAATACTTATGTCATGCAATAAAATGCAAATGAATTACTTAAAAATCATACAATGTGATTTTCTGGATTTTTGTTTTAGATTCCGTCTCTCACAGTTGAAGTGTACCTATGATAAAAATTACAGACCTCTACATGCTTTGTAAGTAGGAAAACCTGCAAAATCGGCAGTGTATCAAATACTTGTTCTCCCCACTGTACTGTTATGGTTAGAGCTTTGTCAGGAAGTGTATAGTAGGACATGTACTGTTATGGTTAGAGCTTTGTCAGGAAGTGTATAGTAGGACGTACTGTTATGGTTAGAGCTTTGTCAGGAAGTGTATAGTAGGACATGTACTGTTATGGTTAGAGCTTTGTCAGGAAGTGTATAGTAGGACGTACTGTTATGGTTAGAGCTTTGTCAGGAAGTGTATAGTAGGACGTACTGTTATGGTTAGAGCTTTGTCAGGAAGTGTATAGTAGGACATGTACTGTTATGGTTAGAGCTTTGTCAGGAAGTGTATAGTAGGACGTACTGTTATGGTTAGAGCTTTGTCAGGAAGTGTATAGTAGGACGTACTGTTATGGTTAGAGCTTTGTCAGGAAGTGTATAGTAGGACATGTACTGTTATGGTTAGAGCTTTGTCAGGAAGTGTATAGTAGGACGTACTGTTATGGTTAGAGCTTTGTCAGGAAGTGTATAGTAGGACATGTACTGTTATGGTTAGAGCTTTGTCAGGAAGTGTATAGTAGGACGTACTGTTATGGTTAGAGCTTTGTCAGGAAGTGTATAGTAGGACATGTACTGTTATGGTTAGAGCTTTGTCAGGAAGTGTATAGTAGGACGTACTGTTATGGTTAGAGCTTTGTCAGGAAGTGTATAGTAGGACGTACTGTTATGGTTAGAGCTTTGTCAGGAAGTGTATAGTAGGACATGTACTGTTATGGTTAGAGCTTTGTCAGGAAGTGTATAGTAGGACATGTACTGTTATGGTTAGAGCTTTGTCAGGAAGTGTATAGTAGGACGTACTGTTATGGTTAGAGCTTTGTCAGGAAGTGTATAGTAGGACATGTACTGTTATGGTTAGAGCTTTGTCAGGAAGTGTATAGTAGGACGTACTGTTATGGTTAGAGCTTTGTCAGGAAGTGTATAGTAGGACATGTACTGTTATGGTTAGAGCTTTGTCAGGAAGTGTACAGTAGGACGTACTGTTATGGTTAGAGCTTTGTCAGGAAGTGTATAGTAGGACGTACTGTTATGGTTAGAGCTTTGTCAGGAAGTGTATAGTAGGACATGTACTGTTATGGTTAGAGCTTTGTCAGGAAGTGTATAGTAGGACATGTATTGTTATGGTTAGAGCTTTGTCAGGAAGTGTATAGTAGGACGTACTGTTATAGTTAGAGCTTTGTCAGGAAGTGTATAGTAGGACATGTACTGTTATGGTTAGAGCTTTGTCAGGAAGTGTATAGTAGGACGTACTGTTATGGTTAGAGCTTTGTCAGGAAGTGTATAGTAGGACGTACTGTTATGGTTAGAGCTTTGTCAGGAAGTGTATAGTAGGACGTACTGTTATGGTTAGAGCTTTGTCAGGAAGTGTATAGTAGGACATGTACTGTTATGGTTAGAGCTTTGTCAGGAAGTGTATAGTAGGACGTACTGTTATGGTTAGAGCTTTGTCAGGAAGTGTATAGTAGGACGTACTGTTATGGTTAGAGCTTTGTCAGGAAGTAGGACATGTACTGTATTCGGCACATGTGACAAATACAATTTGATTTGATGGTTGGAGCGAGAAGAGCTAATAAGACCCATCAACTGAAAGAGTCTGAAGCAGTCATATCACATCTGGTGGAGATATTCCATTCCAACTGAAAGAGTCTGAAGCAGTCATATCACATCTGGTGGAGATATTCCATTCCAACTGATCAATACACTAACTATTGTAAAGTAGTAGTATTATTATTAATAATGACAGGACTAACCATACGTAAAATGTATGCACGCATGCCTTTAAGTCGTTTTGGATAAAAGCGTCAGCTAAATGTTATATTATATTTATTAATAATAATACATTTCTACTGTTCAGTGATCATGTACACTGCACTAGTATGATCAACCTATTTAATAATAATATTATTATGTTTTGTGTATGCGATGTGTGAGCTGTGCCAAGATTTTCCTCTTGTATGATAAACACAATTCTGATTCTGAACCTCTGAATTGAAGCTCATTCCAGTTCCGTGCAGTATTAGGAAAATACTGTTTGGTATAACTATAACTAACAACCTTTTACACTGTTGTGGCCTTCTGACATTTTCACCCTCAAACACTTAGAACTGTGAGGTGTTTGAATATTGTTTTTTTGATCTTCGAATCTCTGATAACTGATAAGGAATTTATATTTCAACTCTGATAGTGTTACAAAAAGTGAGTTTTAAACTGAAAGGAGGCTTTTGACTGTTGCCTGAATAACAGCTGACTGTCCAAAATGACATCTCCACATAAAACTATCCCAATACATTTTTTAAACTAATACACCCATAAAAAAACAAGAAACGTTAAGAATAATGACAAAAGACAAGAAAGTTCATGTCCTTGTTTGATTGCTATTGAGTCCAACACTGATATCTCAGGAAGACAAGGATTTGGGGGTAACATGTATCCAGAGAAAGGAGAATGGCATTTGTCCAATACATATTGTACTGTACATTCTAATTGTTGTGTGGCTGTTAAGCAGTGAATGCAGTGATTTTATACACATCCGACATTCTTTACAGAGCTGGGATCCCCTTGGCTGGAAGAAACACCAGCTAACTTGGTCCCTTTCATGGCGGTATTTCCCTCAGGAGAGGAACAAAGCAGCGCAAACTTAAAAACATGGAGTGGTCTTCTCATACACACACCAGCACAAATTGACACTCAAGCACGCACACGTACACAGCCTTTGCCCAATACCATACATCTCTGCCCAAGATACTCAAGAAAAAGATAAATATTTGACTTCAACTACCCAGCAGTTACTGGTGTTCCGGCTTTGTACAGTATTTATACCTTTCTAATATAGTTATATAGATTTATACTTTCCATGAAATTAAAATTTATTAAATAGGCTTAAGGGAAAAATACATTTGTAATAATAGAGGAACCACTGCTTACATTGATTGTTTTGAACTGTAAACTTAAAAGCAGCCAATGATTGAGAACTCAAGTTCATGGACACGGCAGCTCTGTCAACGGCTCGGTAGCCTTTTCTTTTCTTCGTCTTCAAGCCTCGTTCCACCTCCTAGTTGGCATTGGGACGTCAACTCGGGAAATCTCCCGGATGCTGAGTGGTCCTCTCCCAGTGTCCCAGTATTCCCTTTTCTCCTGCTCCACACGTCCCCTCTCCCCTGGGCTGAGGGAGGCCCAGACCTGCAGAGGGACCATGGGGAGTGTGGTTGGCTGTTAAGGCCACAGGAGATCAACCCTTCTACTGGTTCCTCCTCTCCCACTCCCAGCCTCTCCCTCTCCTGTCTGTTTTGAGGTGGACACACAGTACTGTGTGTACATGGCACTTAGGGGGACAGTTCTGCATTGTTGCGGACGTAGACTGAGAAAGGGTGAGCTGGAGTGTTTGAGGAAGGGGGTCAGATCGCATGCTCTTCACCCTTTTTCGTGAGCTTGGGTGCTGGCCGGGGGGTAGGGAGAGTGGGCTGTGACGCAGGAGGTGTTCCCACTGTCCTTCATACCATGAACTCATTGCTGCCGTACAAAACCAGCTGCTGGGGTAAGTCAGGCGGATCCCTGCTGTGGCCCCCACTGTCATGGGAGTGCCTCAGGGGTGAGTTCTTGGACCCTTTCAGTTTCTGTTTGCCCTTCTCTGGGTTAAAGGTGCCTCGGCTGGTGAACTGTGACCTCTCTTCGAACGCCCCCTCCTGTTCGGCCAGGGGGACACAGTCCATGCTGTCGCGGCGGGGAGGCTGGGTCGGGTACAAGCTCTGGGCGCCATGGGTGGAGCCAGAGCCAGAGGAGGGCGACTTGGAGCGGTAGCGAAAGTGGCGAGCTGTGGCCACAGAGGAGGAAGAGGGCGGGTGGTAGTGGGAGGAGGAGGAGAGGGAGGAGAGGGAGGAACAGGAGTCCACTGAGTCCTGGGAGTCTGGTTGCCTGCGTAGGTTGCGGCGGCGGTGGCTCTTCCCCTCTGACCTCTTGGGCTGGGCGATGGCGGCCAGCGTGGGGCCTCTCTCTGAGGGACCTAAAAAGGTCAGAGGTCAGACCATGGTGCAATGTTTCAACTAAATGACACACCTTTTTTACTCACGTCTCCTTTTGCTACACAGAATTGTAGAGAGAAACTTAAAATATAACCACAAGTTTTAACAAGCATTTTCCAAACAGGTTCACCATGGTACTGTTTAATATCATGGCATACCGGAGAAGTCGGAGGTGGCTCCTTCAGTGTCCACGTTGAGATTCTCTGAGCTGTCGGCCGTGCCGATGGACGCCTCCGATTCCAGGGTCTCATCGTCTGATCCTCGCTGCTCCAAAGTCAGCATCTCAAAGGTTAGCTCCTCCCTGTGGGGACAAACATGGGTGAGGTCAATGCAGAAGAAAAACACAATGATAGTTTTAATCATTCATCTTCCTAATTTTAGGTATACTTTGCCATTTATTTGAGATTTCTCAAATCTCCTGTAGGTATAGGTTTAATACTGTATTTATACATTTATTTTATAACACGCTTTTCATTGTACAACAATATCAGTTGTACATTGACTGAGGGAGCCCCCTCCAAAATTCTACTGTAGGTACAATGCAAAATAAGGTACTTCTCTTTCTGCAGGCTCTCGATCTGCTCCGTCAGCACCCTCTCCTCCTGCTGCATGGCCAACCGCTGGTGCTCTGATACCTCAGGCTCCAGCCCGGCCCCCACCTCCTCACCGCCGCTCTCCTGCATCACTGCACCCGTCACGGACGGCAGGCGCGGGCTAACCGGGGGCGAGGGCGTGTGGTAGCTGAACCGCCGAACGTGGCCCTTGCCCTGCGAAACAAAGCACAAAACAGTCAGTTAGGGGGAAGTTAGTATTAGCTTATGTTAGCTTAGGCTAATGCCAGCAATTGTCCTGGTGTAGGATTGTCCTGATTCATGACAAGAATAGCAAAGCAGGGGAAAATGACAGCATCTGGTAGCAAATTCTATTTCAGGTTGTATAGCCAGCAACTGTTACTCCTACTACCTACTACAAGGAGGCCCCTTCCACCAAGTTACATTGACGGTACATGATAGACCAATCACCAGCACATGCACAATCTTTTTTTACTTTGTAATACACAATTGTAATACTTGAAACATCAATGTGTTCCATAGTTTGCCTTTTAAACCCACAACAACCCCAAGACTCATGCTCCCCACTCACACATGCAGTCTAACACCCAGCAGCCACAGCAGACACCCAATCACAAAATCATGTTGGATGCTGCATGGGTTACCTTTTTGGCTGCGTTTGGCTGCGTGGTACAATCAATTGAGAAGCAAAAGAGAATATAAAAGTGAAAATGAGGCCAAAGACACTGGACAGTATTTGGTCCCTAACCTCATACAAAGCCTCCATAAAGCTAACTTGTGATGATCCAGCAGGTCTGTTTGTGTTGTGAGGACATTTCTCCTGGAATTGCTTTAATACCAAAGATCTGCTACGGTCTACAGTACATGTAGTTGAGCAGATCTTTGATTGGATCATGGGACAAGAGGCAGCCAATCTAAGAAATTCTATTACGAATAGGTTATATTACATGTTATTACATAATAAGTAATATTGGTTAACCGTAGTCATGGGACAAGAGGCAGCAAATCTAAGAAATTCTATTACGAATAGGTTATATTACATGATATTACATAATAAGTAGTCTGTCCACGAGAGATAACAAAATAAGTGGAGGACATCATTTCCCAAATTTTGACCCCAAGGTCAGGAGGAAAGTGAGAAAGAGATAGAAGGTCGAAGTGAGGTGGCGCCATGTTGTGAGGATGGAGGACACCGGGCAGACCCTGGCATTAGGACGAGGTGGGCAGTGATCAATACACAACAAAATGGCTGACAGGAGGATGACCATGATTAGGTGGGGTTGGGCTGAGTAACAGTGAGTGGATACATACCGGGACAGTACTGCGGGCTATGGTCATAAATCTAACAGCAATTAGTACAGGTTTCTGGATTAGGAAGGAAAAAGAAAGGAAGGGAAATGACAGGATTAAAATGGGAGAAAACAGGGTTAGAAGAGGAGGAGGAGGTTCAAGGTAGGCTGACTTAAGAAGGGTGTTTTAACAGGATAAGGTTAGCTAGATGGGAGGGTCAATTTAAGAAGGGTGTTTTAACAGGATAGGTTAGCTAGTTGGGAGGGTCAATTTAAGAAGGGTGTTTTAACAGGATAGGTTAGCTAGTTGGGGTTTGTTAAAACTACTATTGATGAGAGCTGATGTCTTGTTAAATACAGCCTGTAGATAGTGGTGATGACCAGCTATAACCTTTGACTTTACCATTGACCTCCGAATGAGGGTCAGCTTGCACTTGGCTTTGTTCTCGGCAAACTCCAGACTGTTGATGTCCTTTAGCCGGGCGCGGTACTTATTCATCTGCTCACCAATGATGAGCTCCACACACCTAGAACAGGAAGAGCCATGGTCATATTACAGTCTACTACATCAATGTAATACTATAGCAGCAGCAGTAGAATCCTATAGTAGCAGTAGGATACTATAGCAGCAGTAGGATACTATAGCAGCAGCAGTAGGATCCTATAGTAGCAGTAGGATACTATAGCAGCAGCAGTAGAATCCTATAGTAGCAGTAGGATACTATAGTAGCAGTAGGTTACTATAGCAGCAGCAGTAGGATCCTATAGTAGCAGTAGGATACTATAGCAGCAAGTAGGTTACTATAGCAGCAGCAGTAGGATCCTATAGTAGCAGTAGGATACTATAGCAGCAAGTAGGTTACTATAGCAGCAGCAGTAGGATCCTATAGCAGCAGCAGTAGAATCCTATAGCAGCATCAGTAGGATCCTATAGCAGCATCAGTAGGATACTATAGCAGCAGCAGTAGGATACTATAGCATCAGCAGTAGGATCATATAGTAGCAGCAGTAGGATACTATAGCAGCAGCAGTAGGATCCTATAGCAGCAGCAGTAGGATCCTATAGCAGCAGCAGTAGGATACTATAGCAGCAGCAGTAGGATACTATAGCAGCAGCAGTATGATCCTATAGCAGCAGCAGTAGGATAATATAGCATCAATAAGGTTACTATAGCAGCAGCAGTAGAATCATATAGCAGCAGCAGTAGGATCCTATAGCAGCAGCAGTAGGATCCTATAGCAGCAGCAGTAGGATCCTATAGCAGCAGCAGTAGGATACTATAGCAGCAGCAGTAGGATCCTATAGCAGCAGCAGTAGGATCCTATAGCAGCAGCAGTAGGTTACTATAGCAGCTGCAGTAGGATACTATAGCAGCAGCAGTAGAATCATATAGCAGCAGCAGTAGGATCCTATAGCAGCAGCAGTAGGATACTATAGCAGCAGCAGTAGGATCCTATAGCAGCAGCAGTAGGATCCTATAGCAGCAGCAGTAGGTTACTATAGCAGCTGCAGTAGGATACTATAGCAGCAGCAGTAGGATACTATAGCAGCAGCAGTAGGATACTGTAGCAGCAGCAGTAGGATACTATAGCAATAAGTAGGTTACTATAGTAGCAGCAGTAGATACTATAGCAACAAGTAGGTTACTATAGCAGCTGCAGTAGGATACTATAGCAGCAGCAGTAGGATACTATAGTAGCAGGTTACTATAGTAGCAGCAGTAGATACTATAGCAACAAGTAGGTTACTATAGCAGCTGCAGTAGATTCATATAGCAGCAGCAGTAGGATACTATAGTAGCAGGTTACTATAGCAGCAGCAGTAGGATACTATAGCATCAGCAGTAGGATCATATAGTAGCAGCAGTAGGATACTATAGCAGCAGCAGTAGGATCCTATAGCAGCAGCAGTAGGATCCTATAGCAGCAGCAGTAGGATCCTATAGCAGCAGCAGTAGGATACTATAGCAGCAGCAGTATGATCCTATAGCAGCAGCAGTAGGATACTATAGCATCAATAAGTTTACTATAGCAGCAGCAGTAGAATCATATAGCAGCAGCAGTAGAATCCTATAGCAGCAGCAGTAGAATCCTATAGCAGCAGCAGTAGGATCCTATAGCAGCAGCAGTAGGATCCTATAGTAGCAGCAGTAGGTTACTATAGCAGCTGCAGTAGGATACTATAGCAGCAGCAGTAGGATACTATAGCAGCAGCAGTAGGATACTGTAGCAGCAGCAGTAGGATACTGTAGCAGCAGCAGTAGGATACTATAGTAGCAGCAGTAGGATACTATAGCAATAAGTAGGTTACTATAGTAGCAGCAGTAGATACTATAGCAACAAGTAGGTTACTATAGCAGCAGCAGTAGGATACTATAGCAGCAGCAGTAGGATACTATAGCAGCAGCAGTAGGATACTATAGTAGCAGGTTACTATAGTAGCAGCAGTAGATACTATAGCAACAAGTAGGTTACTATAGCAGCTGCAGTAGATTCATATAGCAGCAGCAGTAGGATCCTATAGCAGCAGCAGTAGGATATTATAGCTGCAGCAGTAGGATACTATAGCAGCAGCAGTAGGATCATATAGCAGCAGCAGCAGGATACTATAGCAGCAGCAGTAGGATACAATAGCAGCAGCAGTAGAATCCTATAGCAGCAGCAGTAGGATACTATAGCAGCAGCAGTAGGATACTATAGCAGCAGCAGTAGAATAATATAGCTGCGGCAGTAGGATACTATAGTAGCAGCAGTAGGATACTATAGCAGCAGCAGTAGGATCCTATAGCAGCAGCAGTAGAATCCTATAGCATCAGCAGTAGGATCCTATAGCTGCAGCAGTAGAATCCTATAGCTGCAGCAGTAGGATACTATAGTAGCAGCAGTAGGATACTATAGCAGCAGCAGTAGGATGCTATAGCAGCAGTAGGTTACTATAGCAGCAGCAGTAGGTTACTATAGCAGCAGCAGTAGGATCCTATAGTAGCAGCAATAGGATACTATAGCAGAAGCAGTAGGATACTATAGCAGCAGCAGTAGGATCCTATAGCAGCAGTAGGATACTATAGCAGAAGCAGTAGGATACTATAGCAGCAGGATAATATAGCAGCAACAGTAGGATACTATAGCAGCAGCAGTAGGATACTATAGCAGCAGCAGTAGGATACTATAGTAGCAGCAGTAGGATAATATAGCAGCAGCAGTAGGATCCTATAGTAGCAGTAGCATCCTATAGCAGCAGCAGTAGGATCCTATAGCAGCAGTAGCATCCTATAGCAGCAGCAGTAGGATCCTATAGTAGCAGCAGTAGGATACTATAGCAGCAGTAGGATACTATAGCAGCAGTAGGTTACTATAGCAGCAGCAGTAGGATACTATAGCAGCAGCAGTAGGATACTATAGCAGCAGCAGTAGGATCCTATAGCAGCAGTAGCATCCTATAGCAGCAGCAGTAGGATACTATAGTAGCAGTAGGTTACTATAGCAGCAGCAGTAGGATCCTATAGCAGCAACAGTAGGATTCTATAGCAGCAGGATACTATAGCACAGCAGTAGGATACTATAGCAGCAGCAGTAGGATACTATAGCAGCAGCAGTAGGATCCTATAGCAGCAGTAGCATCCTATAGCAGCAGCAGTAGGATACTATAGTAGCAGCAGTAGGATACTATAGCAGCAAGTAGTTTACTATAGCAGCAGCAGTAGGATACTATAGCAGCAGCAGTAGGATACTATAGCAGCAGCAGTAGGATACTATAGTAGCAGCAGTAGGATAATATAGCAGCAACAGTAGGATTCTATAGCAGAAGCAGTAGGATACTATAGCAGCAGCAGTAGGATACTATAGCAGCAGCAGTAGGATACTATAGTAGCAGCAGTAGGATTCTATAGCAGCAACAGTAGGATACTATAGCAGCAGCAGTAGGATACTATAGCAGCAGCAGTAGAATACTATAGCAGCAGCAGTAGGATCCTATAGCAGCAGTAGCATCCTATAGCAGCAGCAGTAGGATACTATAGTAGCAGCAGTAGGATAATATAGCAGCAAGTAGTTTACTATAGCAGCAGCAGTAGGATACTATAGCAGCAGCAGTAGGATACTATAGCAGCAGCAGTAGGATCCTATAGCAGCAGTAGCATCCTATAGCAGCAGCAGTAGGATACTATAGTAGCAGCAGTAGGATACTATAGCAGCAGGATAATATAGCAGCAGTAGCATCCTATAGCAGCAGCAGTAGGATACTATAGCAGCAGCAGTAGGATCCTATAGCAGCAGTAGCATCCTATAGCAGCAGCAGTAGGATACTGCTAGTAGCAGCAGTAGGATACTATAGCAGCAGCAGTAGGATACTATAGCAGCAGCAGTACTATAGTAGCAAAAGTAGGATCCTATAGTAGCAGCAGTAGGATACTATAGCAGCAGCAGTAGGATGCTATAGCAGCAGCAGTAGGATACTATAGCAGCAGCAGTAGGATCATATAGTAGCAGCAGTAGGATACTATAGCAGCAGCAGTAGGATCCTATAGCAGCAGCAGTAGGATACTATAGCAGCAGCAGTAGGATACTATAGCAGCAGTAGCATCCTATAGCAGCAGCAGTAGGATACTATAGTAGCAGCAGTAGGATACTATAGCAGCAAGTAGTTTACTATAGCAGCAGCAGTAGGATACTATAGCAGCAGCAGTAGCATACTATAGCAGCAGCAGTAGGATCCTATAGCAGCAGTAGCATCCTATAGCAGCAGCAGTAGGATACTATAGTAGCAGCAGTAGGATACTATAGCAGCAGCAGTAGGATAATATAGCAGCAGTAGCATCCTATAGCAGCAGCAGTAGGATCCTATAGCAGCAGTAGCATCCTATAGCAGCAGCAGTAGGATACTGCTAGTAGCAGCAGTAGGATACTATAGCAGCAGCAGTAGGATACTATAGCAGCAGCAGTACTATAGTAGCAAAAGTAGGATCCTATAGTAGCAGCAGTAGCATCCTATAGCAGCAGCAGTAGGATACTATAGCAGCAGCAGTAGGATCCTATAGCAGCAGTAGCATCCTATAGCAGCAGCAGTAGGATACTGCTAGTAGCAGCAGTAGGATACTATAGCAGCAGCAGTAGGATACTATAGCAGCAGCAGTACTATAGTAGCAAAAGTAGGATCCTATAGTAGCAGCAGTAGGATACTATAGCAGCAGCAGTAGGATGCTATAGCAGCAGCAGTAGGATACTATAGCAGCAGCAGTAGGATCATATAGTAGCAGCAGTAGGATACTATAGCAGCAGCAGTAGGATCCTATAGCAGCAGCAGTAGGATACTATAGCAGCAGCAGTAGGATCCTATAGCAGCAGTAGCATCCTATAGCAGCAGCAGTAGGATACTATAGTAGCAGCAGTAGGATACTATAGCAGCAAGTAGTTTACTATAGCAGCAGCAGTAGGATACTATAGCAGCAGCAGTAGCATACTATAGCAGCAGCAGTACTATAGTAGCAGCAGTAGGATCCTATAGTAGCAGCAGTAGGATACTATAGCAGCAGCAGTACTATAGTAGCAGCAGTAGGATCCTATAGTAGCAGCAGTAGGATACTATAGCAGCAGCAGTAGGATACTATAGTAGCAGCAGTAGGATACTATAGCAGCAGTATGATCCTATAGCAGCAGCAGTATGATACTATAGTAGCAGCAGTAGGATACTATAGTAGCAGCAGTAGGATACTATAGCAGCAGCAGTAGGACTGTGGTCTCACGCTGTGGTCTTGCCGATGTCCTGGACACTCTGCAGGGGGTCGATGGTGTCGGGGCAGCGGAGGATGCAGGGGGCGAAGACAATGGCCAGGGCGTTTGCCGACATACGGTTGGTGTCCTCCTGCCCGGCGATCCTGGAGAATACACCGGACACATACAGTGCCTTCAGAAAGTATTCATCACACCTCGTGACTTTTTCCACATTTTGTTGTGTTATAGCCTGAATTTTAAATTGATTAAATTGAGATTTTGTGTCACTGGCCTATACACAATACCCCATAATGTCAAAGTGGAATTATGTTTTTAGATGTATTTATTTTTTATGTATTAAAAATGAAAATATGACAAATCTTGAGTCAATAAGTATTCAACCCCTTTGTTATGGTAAGCCTAAATATGTTCAGGAGAAAAAGTATAAGTTGTATGGACTCTGTGTGCAATAATAGTGTTTAACATGATTTTTGAATGACTACCTCATCGCTGTACCCCACATATACAATTATCTGTAAGGTCCCTAAGTTGAGAGTAGTGAATTTCAAACAGATTCAACCACAAAGACCAGGGATGTTTTCCAATGCCTTGCAAAGAAGGGCACCTATTGATATATGGGTACAATTTAAAAAAAAGCAGACATTGAATATCCCTTTGAGCATGGTGAAGTTATTAGTTACACTTTGGGTGGTGTATCAATACACTCAGTCACTACAAAGATACAGGCCTCCTTCCTAACTCCGTTGCCAGAGAGGAAGGAAACCACTCAGGGGGCCAATGGTGACTTTAAAACAGTTACAGAGTTTAATGGCTGTGATGGGAGAAAACGGAGGATGGATCAACAACATTGTAGTTACTCCACAATACTAACCTAAAAGACAAAGTGAAAAGAAGGAAGCCTGTACAGAAAAAAATACTCCAAAACATGCATCCTGTTTGCAACAAGGCACTAAAGTAAAACTGCAAAAAATGTGGCAAAGAAATTAACTGTAAGTCCTGAATACAAAGCGTTATGTTTGGGGCATTTCCAACACAACACATCACTGAGTACCACACTTCATATTTTCAAGCATGGTGGTGGCTCCAAGCATGGTGGTGGCTGCATCATATTATGGGTACGCTATTCATCAGCAAGGACTAGGGAGTAAAATAAAATGTTAAAATATACATGGAATAGAGCCAAGCACAGGCAAAACCCTAGAGGAAACCCTGGTTCAGTCTGCTTTCCACCAGACACTGGGAGATGAATTCACCTTTCAGCAGGACAATAACCTAAAACACAAATATACACTGGAGTTGCTTACCAAGATGAAATGGAATGTTCCTGAGTGGCCTAGTTCGTTTTTAATTAAATCAGCTTGAAAATCTATTGCAAGACTTGAAAACGGCTGTCTAGCAAAGATCAACAACCAACAGAGCTTGAAGAATTTAAAAAGAATAATGTGAAAATATTGTACAATCCAGGTGTGCAAAGCTCTTAGAGACATATTACCCAGAAACACTCACAGCTGTAATCTCTGCCAAAGGTGATTCTAACATGTATTGACTCAGGGGTGTGAATACTTACGTAAATGAGATATTTCTGTATTTCATGTTCAATACATTTGCAAAAATGTCTACAAACATGTTATCAATCATTATGAGGTATTGTGTGTAGATGGGTGAGAGAAAAAATTAATTGAATCCATTTTGAATTCAAGCTGTAACACAACAAAATGTAGAATAAGTCAAGGGGTATGAATACTTTGTGAAGGCACTCTAGGTATAATACATGTGTGACGTTTGGTTCCAGCTTCTTACTCAAGGTGATAGGCTTAAGAGTTAGGACATTACAGAAATGTTCTGCTATTGTATGAATCTTCTGTCTTGCGTTTTCCTTTTGATTTGATGTGACGTCCAATTGCTACAGTAGATAGCAGTGGGAGAGAGAGAGTAGAAAGCTTGTTACCTGACTAGGTGGAAGAAGAGCCGCTCCAGGGTGTTCAGGTGAGTTCTACTCAGCTGGTCGATGATAGAGTAGACCCCTCGAATCACCTCCTTCCTGTCCTGCAAGCCTGCAAACACATTCATCACCAAACATATTGATTATATTTTTCATGGGGTTTTTGATATATTCATCAGTGAGAGAAGTTATTTTTCAATGTCCAACAATGAAGTTGAACTACATACAGAAATAAAAGAAGTAAGGAGTATACATTTCTCAGACATGAAATGACAGGAAGTTAGGAGTATTTACACATGGCGCGGAGGAACTCCTCGTATAGTTCAAAGGTCATAAGCGGATTGGGCAGGTCCCGGAGCCACTGCTTGAAGACACTAGCGATAACGTGGATGTTGTAGTCATCCAGGTTCATGCTGTTCACGTCTGTGTGTACAAATGGCCAAAATGTCAGAATGAAACAAGCATCCCGTGTTGAAGTTAGCATTAGCCTTTAGCCATAGCATTGACATTTTCATTAGCAAATAGCCATTAGCGTAATTGCCTCCCCCTGGTCTCTGTTAGCATGTATACAGTACCTGTGTCCAGTCCCTGCTTGAGCTCTTTGATCTTATTGGTGGAGCCAGACTTCCTGTAGATGCCCTCGGTGTAGAGGCCGTGCATCTCGATGTAGTTGATGAGCTTCTCCACCATCAGGGGCACTGTCCTCTCCTCATTGGTCAGACGGGACACCTCCACCCCAAACTGCCTGGATGACAGCTCTGGGTCGTACTGCACGCGCACACACACACGCGCACACACACACACACACACACACACACACACAGACATAAGAGATGTAGGAGTGCATGTGGACACACACACACACCTTCTACTGAATAATTGTCGGTGTCCGTTGATCTAGTATAGGTAGTTGTCGGTGTCCGTTGATCTAGTATAGGTAGTTGTCGGTGTCCGTTGATCTAGTATAGGTAGTTGTCGGTGTCCGTTGATCTAGTATACAGTGGGGAGAACAAGTATTTGATACACTGCCGATTTTGCAGGTTTTCCTACTTACAAAGCATGTAGAGGTCTGTCATTTTTATTATAGGTACACTTCAACTGTGAGAGTGTGCCAGAAAATCACATTGTATGATTTTTAAGTAATTAATTTGCATTTTATTGCATGACATAAGTATTTGATACATCAGAAAAGCAGAACTTAATATTTGGTACAGAAACCTTTGTTTGCAATTACAGAGATCATACGTTTCCTGTAGGTCTTGACCAGGTTTGCACACAATGCAGCAGGGATTTTGGCCCACTCCTCCATACAGACCTTCTCCAGATCCTTCAGGTTTCGGGGCTGTCGCTGGGCAATACGGACTTTCAGCTCCCTCCAAAGATTTTCTATTGGGTTCAGGTCTGGAGACTGGCTAGGCCACTCCAGGACCTTGAGATGCTTCTTACGGAGCCACTCCTTAGTTGCCCTGGCTGTGTGATTCGGGTCGTTGTCATGCTGGAAGACCCAGCTACGACCCATCTTCAATGCTCTTACTGAGGGAAGGAGGTTGTTGGCCAAGATCTCGCGATACATGGCCCCATCCATCCTCCCCTCAATACGGTGCAGTCGTCCTTTCCCCTTTGCAGAAAAGCATCCCCAAAGAATTATGTTTCCACCTCCATGCTTCACGGTTGGGATGGTGTTCTTGGGGTTGTACTCATCCTTCTTCTTCCTCCAAACACGGCGAGTGGATTTAGACCAAAAAGCTCTATTTTTGTCTCATCAGACCACATGACCTTCTCCCATTCCTCCACTGGATCATCCAGATGGTCATTGGCAAACTTCAGACGGGCCTGGACATGCGCTGGCTTGAGCAGGGGGACCTTGCGTGCGCTGCAGGATTTTAATCCATGACGGCGTAGTGTGTTACTAATGGTTTTCTTTGAGACTGTGGTCCCAGCTCTCTTCAGGTCATTGACCAGGTCCTGCCATGTAGTTCTGGGCTGATCCCTCACCTTCCTCATGATCATTGATGCCCTACGAGGTGAGATCTTGCATGGAGCCCCAGACCGAGGGTGATTGACCGTCATCTTGAACTTCTTCCATTTTCTAATAATTGCACCAACAGTTGTTGCCTTCTCACCAAGCTGCTTGCGTATTGTCCTGTAGCCCATCCCAGCCTTGTGCAGGTCTACAATTTTATCCCTGATGTCCTTACACAGCTCTCTGGTCTTGGCCATTGTGGAGAGGTTGGAGTCTGTTTGATTGAGTGTTTGGACAGGTGTCTTTTATACAGGTAACGAGTTCAAACAGGTGCAGTTAATACAGGTAATGAGTGGAGAACAGGAGGGCTTCTTAAAGAAAAACGAACAGGTCTGTGAGAGCCGGAATGATTACTGGTTGGTAGGTGATCAAATACTTATGTCATGCAATAAAATGCAAATTAATTACTTAAAAATCATACAATGTGATTTTCTGGATTTTTGTTTTACATTCCGTCTCTCACAGTTGAAGTGTACCTATGATAAAAATTACAGACCTCTACATGCTTTGTAAGTAGGAAAACCTGCAAAATCGGCAGTGTATCAAATACTTGTTCTCCCCACTGTAGGTAGTTGTCGGTGTCCGTTGATCTAGTATAGGTAGTTGTCGGTGTCCGTTGATCTAGTATAGGTAGTTGTCGGTGTCCGTTGATCTAGAATAGGTAGTTGTCGGTGTCCGTTGATCTAGTATAGGTAGTCTCACCTTTTTGCTGCATTTCGTGGTCAGCTTCAGGCAGCACTTTCTGTGGCAGGCGTAGCGACACACTGGATAAACACAGCCAGAGAAATGCAAGTCAGCGCCATTTTCCACCGAAAGACAGTGCCTCCGCATTGTTACCAAGGGAGGAAAAACTAACTGTTATGGGCGCTAGCTAACTGACTACAGGGCTAAGAGACAGAGGCAACATTGGCCAGGGAGGAGAAAACATCCTTTCTGACTGCTGCTTGAGAAAACTGTGGAGGATGAGGAGCTGCAGACCACGAGTCCAGTTGAACACAATCTGATTAGTAGGAGGGGTTAGGAGGGGCCACAGCTCAAAGCTTGGCCAAAGGGCAGCTGAGGACATGCACAGTAATAATGTGTGAGTCTGTGTGTGTGTGTGTGTGTGCTTGCGTGCGTGTGTTGTGTGTGTGTGTGCGCGAGTACTCACATTTGCAGACGCAGGCCCTGTCCATCATCCAGATAAGAGAGGAGCAGTACTCGCAGTAGGTGGGGATGCTGTACTGGGTGGCCTTGAAAATATGGCCATTGTGTTCCTCCACCTGTAGGGGGCAGTGGAGAGGAGGGAAGAAAAGAGCCAAGGAGAGTTTATGTTGACATTAATTCTTTCTATAGTCTCTGACTCTGTCTGTTCTGGTTAATGGCCTATTTTCTTTTGTTTCTAAAGGAAAGAGAATCATGGCTGACTGGCGGTTAATATGTTTTAAATTGAGACTCCGCGATATGACGTTGCTACGAGCAGGTTCAATCTGCTACAGTGCGATAGCCGCGGGAACAAAACAGCGGAGAAGTTTCGCCTCGTGCTTCAATGCTTTTTTAGTTGTTGCGGCCCGATTTTGCTGTTTACTTCGTGCATCACTGACTATACATTTAAGATCAGTCTGGTCTCAGTCTCATACCAAAATGGTTGACTACTAGTTTGAAACAGAAAGAGCAGGCACTCACAATGTCAGCGTCTTTTTTCCTCCTCTTTTTGCGCTCAGGTTTGGGGACCTGCTGGGGGAACACAACCAAATATAACAGAGCTCTGACAACAACAAATACTGTAATACCCTTGTAGCTTACAAGTTAATAAGATCGTAAAGACCAAAATGCTATTTTCCAGCAGACCCTCTCTTCCAGAGGGGCTAAGTATAGTAGCCAAGGCTTCATGTGACCCGTACAGGGATTAAAATTAGTTACCTGGGTGTTGGAAGCAGTTACATCAGCAGCTA
Organism: Coregonus lavaretus; assembly: GCF_964263955.1. Classification (NCBI taxonomy): domain Eukaryota; kingdom Metazoa; phylum Chordata; class Actinopteri; order Salmoniformes; family Salmonidae; genus Coregonus; species Coregonus lavaretus. The sequence goes on from NW_028161189.1 coordinate 105,773, forward strand.
ACCCTGTTAACCAGGCCACTGTAGAAGTGCTGTGCCGACAACACACACACACACACACACACACACACACACACACACACACACACACCCTGCAGCTACTAACATTACTGCTAACCCACCTAAACCATGGCTTCAGCTACTAACATTACTGCTAACCCACCTAAACCATGGCTTCAGCTACTAACATTACTGCTAACCCACCTAAACCATGGCTTCAGCTACTAACATTACTGCTAACCCACCTTTAGCAGTAATGTGGCTTCAGCTACTAACATTACTGCTAACCCACCTAAACCATGGCTTCAGCTACTAACATTACTGCTAACCCACCTAAACCATGGCTTCAGCTACTAACATTACTGCTAACCCACCTAAACCATGGCTTCAGTTACCAACATTACTGCTAACCCACCTAAACCATTGCTTCAGCTACTAACATTACTGCTAACCCACCTAAACCATGGCTTCAGCTACTAACATTACTGCTAACCCACCTAAACCATGGCTTCAGCTACTAACATTACTGCTAACCCACCTAAACCATGGCTTCAGCTACTAACATTACTGCTCACCCACCTAAACCATGGCTTCAGTTACCAACATTACTGCTAACCCACCTAAACCATTGCTTCAGCTACTAACATTACTGCTAACCCACCTAAACCATGGCTTCAGCTACTAACATTACTGCTAACCCACCTAAACCATGGCTTCAGCTACTAACATTACTGCTAACCCACCTAAACCATGGCTTCAGTTACCAACATTACTGCTAACCCACCTAAACCATGGCTTCAGCTCAGACAGCATGCAGTGCACAGTGTGATACTTAGCTACATAGCCAACGGCTACAATAACAACATTGCATCAGACAGAAGTTCAGCGGTGGAGGTGGTACCTTGCTGATGGTGCTGTCCATGGGCTTGTACTCGGTCATGAACTCGTCCAGAAAGATCTTGAAGGTGTTGACCCAGACCTTGACAGGCGACTCGCTCCAGTCCCGCTGCTCCAGACGCATGGTCTTCTCCAGGATCTGTTCAAACAGGGCGTACAAGTCCTTGTAGCGGATACTCTTCCCATCATCCATCTGGAGAGCACAAACAAGAGGTTTACATTAAAAAAACATGCCGGTAACTACTGCCATTTAAATACATAATTTATGTATTAAGGACACTATTGTAAAGTAGTTACCATGTAACTACTAGCATGTAAATACATAGGTATTAAGGACACTATTGTAAAGTAGTTACCATGTAACTACTGCCATTTAAATACATATGTATTAAGGACACTATTGTAAAGTAGTTACCATGTAACTACTAGCATGAAAATACATAGGTATTAAGGACACTATTGTAAAGTAGTTACCATGTAACTACTGCCATTTAAATACATAGGTATTAAGGACACTATTGTAAAGTAGTTACCATGTAACTACTGCCATTTAAATACATATGTATTATGGACACTATTGTAAAGTAGTTACCATGTAACTACTGCCATTTAAATACATAGGTATTAAGGACACTATTGTAAAGTAGTTACCATGTAACTACTGCCATTTAAATACATATGTATTAAGGACACTATTGTAAAGTAGTTACCATGTAACTACTGCCATGTAAATACATAGGTATTAAGGACACTATTGTAAAGTAGTTACCATGTAACTAGTGCCATGTAAATACATGGGTATTAAGGACACTATTGTAAAGTAGTTACCATGTAACTACTGCCATTTAAATACATATGTATTATGGACACTATTGTAAAGTAGTTACCATGTAACTACTGCCATTTAAATACATAGGTATTAAGGACACTATTGTAAAGTAGTTACCATGTAACTACTGCCATTTAAATACATAGGTATTAAGGACACTATTGTAAAGTAGTTACCATGTAACTACTGCCATTTAAATACATAGGTATTAAGGACACTATTGTAAAGTAGTTACCATGTAACTACTGCCATGTAAATACATAGGTATTAAGGACACTATTGTAAAGTAGTTACCATGTAACTACTGCCATGTAAATACATGGGTATTAGGGACCCTCGGATTCTAACAGGGTTGTTGCGCTGCCGTACTAACCGCTAGAGCAGTAGAGTAGGAGTTGAAGATGTTGAGGCGGAACTCCTTCAAGGCCTTTTTGAACACCACGTCCACCATTGTGTCTTTCTTACCGCCGTCCTCTGCCACCAGGTCACTGATCTAAATGAAACAAAAACAACTCCTTGATAAAAGTATTCTCTAGGGCTTTGGTACATGAGCCTTGTAAAACAACTTAAGACTGGACATTGAACAACCTCAATACTGATATTCAAATCATCATCATGTTCAAAGCTCAAAATTCAAATTGAGAATTTATATTGGTAGTCAACCTGAAAGCGCCACCTTCCTCGTGCTGATGTAATAACGCTCTGTGTGTGTGTGTTTGTGTTTTTCTGAGTTTCTTCATATGCATGTATCTATATGTGTGTGTATGTTCGAGTGTGTGCTTTGTGTCCATGTGTGCGAGTCTGCATATGCCTGCATATTTCTGTGTGTGTGTATGTGTGTGCGTGGGTGTGTGTGTGTGTGTGTGTGCGTGTGTGTGTATGTGTGTGCGTGTGTGTGTATGTGTGTGCGTGTGTGTGTGTGTGTGTGTGTGTACCTTCTTCATGAGGAAGTCGTTCATGCTCCTGTAGTCGTTGGTGCAGGTGAGGATCTGCAGAGCGTCGTTCCCCCACTGGGCGGGCTCTAGGGCCCCGCTGCTGATCTTGACGCTACGCCGCCTCTTCACTTTGGGCTCCTTGTTCTCCTTGGCCCCCCGCTCCAGGGTCATGTCTGGACTACGAGGCGGAGACATGTAATCCTGTCCTGCTGGGAGGGAGGGATGGAGAGACAGACAGAGAGACAGACAGACAGACAGTAAGTCTAACACCTTTCGTTCAAGTCGTCTAGACTCAAGTGATCTTCACTGTGTCTTCTTCTGACAGTTAGACCTGTTGAACCCCACGATGCCCTTTAACCCCCACCCACCTTCACCCAGCAGTGGCCCCGTGTCTCCGTCGTCTGCCTCCATGGAGTCACCTCCGCAGAACAGCTTCTCTCTGGATGACTTCTTCTCGCCCTGCTTCGTCTTGCCCCAGAAGCGCATCTTACCACGAACCCTGGTGGTGGGAGACAGATCACAGCTTCATTATCCCTAACCCTGGTGGTGGGAGACAGATCACAGCTTCATTAACCCTAACCCTGGTGGTGGGAGAGAGATCACAGCTTCATTATCCCTAACCCTGGTGGTGGGAGACAGATCACAGCTTAATTAACCCTAACCCTGGTGATGGGAGAGACAGATCACAGCTTCATTATCCCTAACCCTGGTGGTGGGAGACAGATCACAGCTTCATTATCCCTAACCCTGGTGGTGGGAGACAGATCACAGCTTCATTAACCCTAACCCTGGTGGTGGGAGACAGATCACAGCTTAATTAACCCTAACCCTGGTGATGGGAGAGATAGATCACAGCTTCATTATCCCTAACCCTGGTGGTGGGAGACAGATCACAGCTTCATTAACCCTAACCCTGGTGGTGGGAGAGAGATCACAGCTTCATTATCCCTAACCCTGGTGGTGGGAGACAGATCTCAGCTTCATTAACCAAGAATGGGCTGCCATCAGTCAGGATGTGGCCCAGAAGTTAATTGACAGCATGCCAGGGCGGATTGCAGAGGTCTTGAAAAAGAAGGGTCAACACTGCAAATATTGACTCTTTGCATAAACTTAATGTAATTGTCAATAAAAGCCTTTGACACTTATGGAATGCTTGTAATTATACTTCAGTATACCATAGTAACATCTGACAAAAATATCTCATAACACTGAAGCAGCAGACTTTGTGAAGACCAATACTTGTGTCATTCTCAAAACTTTTGACCACGACTGTAGATGAAGGGGAGGAGACAGGTTAAAGAAGGATTTTTAAGCCTTGAGACAATTTAGACATGAACTGTGTATGTGTGCCATTCAGAGGGTGAATGGGCAAGACAGATTGAAGTGCCTTTGAACAGGGTATGGTAGTAGGTGCCAGGCGGACCAGTTTGAGTGTGCCAAGAAATGCAACGCTTCTCGGTTTTTCACGCTCAACAGTTTCCCCATGTGTATCAAGAATGGTCCAACACCCAAAGGATATTCAGCCAACTTGACACAACCGTGGAACGCATTGGAGTCAACATGGGCCAGCGTCCCTGTGGAACGCTTTCGACACCTTGTAGAGTCCATACCCGACAAACTGAGGCTTTTCTAAGGGAAAAAGGGAGGGAGGGGTGCAACTCAATATTAGGAAGGTGTTCTTAATGTTTTGTACACTCCGTGTATCCTGTATTAAAATGACTCCAATGGACACCATGACAGGAACAAACCTTCCATCTGACTGGGTGTTCTTGCGTATCGTGTCAACTTTGGCCAGATCTCCAGACGACATGGCCTTGTGCATCTTCTTCTGTTCCTCAGAGCTGGTGGAAGGCTGAAACGCCAATGAATGACACATTGTCAGCATCATCATATAGAAACAGATAGGACAATTAAAGAGACTTTTCAATATCTACAGTACTAACTGAAGTTGTGTGTTACTCTACGTCTATGTTTTCGTATCTCACAGGAGACGGGAGGATTTTTCCCCCACGCCAGTAGATGGCAGTACAACAATGGATTCCTTGACAAAATGTAGCACTTCCACTAGCCTGAGTTGTCAGTTGTACTCAAGACTAACATTTTCCAATGCTGTCTATAGCTCACAGTTTTTCACTAGCATACCTGACTAGCAGTATATCTAACATGGATAGCCAGCTAGCACAATAAAGACAGTTTATGTTACACCGAAGTAGAGAGGTCAGGAATGTGTGTTAGTGGATCATCAGGGGAGGAAGGTCAAGGTTGAGCGATGACCTTCGACCCAGGATCCCAGGGTTCGGTCAGAAAGCAGGGCTAATGGTGAGAAGAGAAAGCTAACAGGCTAACAAGCTACAGTAACACATGCCGTGGTTAATTATGCTGACAGAGGTGCAGAAGGAGAATCACTTCGGGGCTGTGAAGAAGTGAGGAGAGAGGCTAAGCTAGGCTAGAACCTTGATCGGGTTTTAAAGAGAAGAGTGTGTTAGCACCGTTGAAACAGTTTATGCTCGGCGGAAGAGTGAAAATCTAGTTAAAGCGTAGGTTGTTTAGTTGAGTTGGTCGGTAGAGAAGGTCTGCCCAGCCAGTGCTAAAGAGGGTTAACAGCAGGGGGAAGAAAGATGGCCGTCCCACTGTGAAGCTTAGAGGAACAAGAGAATAACTTATATTAGTTGAATTGGGGTGTAGGCCAAGGTTTAGGTTTGGGTCTGTTTTCTTTACCATCTCTGAGTCACTGAAACACTCAAAGGACTGCTGTTTAGGGAGGGTTGGGGTGTAGGGGGGAGGGGAGGAGAGGGAGGGCTTTCCGTCGTACTCATCCTCCTCCGACTCGCCCCCCAGCGAGGAGGTCGGCGTGCGGGTCAGAAAGTCAGAGCGCGTCCGTGCCATGCGGGCTTTCTTTCTGTGGCCCGCCCTGCTGACCTGGTTGACCAAAAACGATATAACAACAGTTGAAACACACTGAGAAACAGGCCATTGAATGCTGCTTTCCTCTTTAGGACCTGTGGATACTAGACAGGGTCGTTGGGGATGCCCCAATGTTTCCTTTTTCAATCTGTGCAACTAGCTTTCTGTGTCACCATCTTTTTATTACGTCGGTCTCTCTCTCTCTCTAGGATATGTACACACATGCAAACACTTAGAACACCCACACCCACACAATATCTCTTTATCAGTCTGACTATTAGATATGGACATGCAAATACATACTATTATGACAACAAATGCTACCAGTTCTGCTATTCACTAACCTCCTGTGTTTTCAGTCCTATCGAGGGCTTGGAGCTTGAGGAGGGGTCCTCCTTTGGGACTGCTACAGCCTTCTCTTGATTGACAGGCTTGTCCTTGTCAAACCTAAAACACATCGAGTCATTGAGTAAGGGAATGAAGATGGGGTTAAAGTTGCAATATGTAACTTTTTGGGCGACCCGACCAACTTCACATAGAAAGGTGAATTATAGATCTGTCATTGTCATTGAAAGCAAGTCTAAGAAGCGGTAGATATGTTCTATGTGCGCTATTTCTATGCTTCCTGCTCTTAAGTTTCATATTGCATCTTTTACTTTCGGTTTTGTACACCAGCTTCAAAGAGCTGAAAATACCATATTTTTGGTTATGGAAGATATATTTCACAGCGGTTTAGATGGTACAATGATTCTCTACACTCTGAGTTCTTGTTTTGTCATAAACTGAAATTAGGCGAACTATTAGAATTTTAGCAACCAGGAAATGGTGGAGCGATTTCTGCATATTGCACCTTTAAGTTTATCTGTGAAATAGTAAATCATTATTCCAAACCCATTAATTCCCAAGCAACACCTATTTTGCTCATGTTTTTATTTATTTAAATAACCTTTATGTGAACTATGCATCTATTACGTCTCTTTGTTTCTTTTCAGAGGTTAAGAATTATACAGTGGGGAAAAAAAGTATTTAGTCAGCCACCAATTGTGCAAGTTCTCCCACTTAAAAAGATGAGAGAGGCCTGTAATTTTCATCATAGGTACACGTCAACTATGACAGACAAATTGAGGAAAAAAAATCCAGAAAATCACATTGTAGGATTTTTTATGAATTTATTTGCAAATTATGGTGGAAAATAAGTATTTGGTCACCTACAAACAAGCAAGATTTCTGGCTCTCACAGACCTGTAACTTCTTCTTTAAGAGGCTCCTCTGTCCTCCACTCGTTACCTGTATTAATGGCACCTGTTTGAACTTGTTATCAGTATAAAAGACACCTGTCCACAACCTCAAACAGTCACACTCCAAACTCCACTATGGCCAAGACCAAAGAGCTGTCAAAGGACACCAGAAACTAAATTGTAGACCTGCACCAGGCTGGGAAGACTGAATCTGCAATAGGTAAGCAGCTTGGTTTGAAGAAATCAACTGTGGGAGCAATTATTAGGAAATGGAAGACATACAAGACCACTGATAATCTCCCTCGATCTGGTGCTCCACGCAAGATCTTACCCCGTGGGGTCAAAATGATCACAAGAACGGTGAGCAAAAATCCCAGAACCACACGTGGGGACCTAGTGAATGACCTGCAGAGAGCTGGGACCAAAGTAACAAAGCCTACCATCAGTAACACACTACGCCGCCAGGGACTCAAATCCTGCAGTGCAAGACGTGTCCCCCTGCTTAAGCCAGTACATGTCCAGGCCCGTCTGAAGTTTGCTAGAGTGCATTTGGATGATCCAGAAGAGGATTGGGAGAATGTCATATGGTCAGATGAAACCAAAACATAACTTTTTGGTAAAAACTCAACTCGTCGTGTTTGGAGGACCAAGAATGCTGAGTTGCATCCAAAGAACACCATACCTACTGTGAAGCATGGGGGTGGAAACATCATGCTTTGGGGCTGTTTTTCTGCAAAGGGACCAGGACGACTGATCCGTGTAAAGGAAAGAATGAATGGGGCCATGTATCGTGAGATTTTGAGTGAAAACCTCCTTCCATCAGCAAGGGCATTGAAGATGAAACGTGGCTGGGTCTTTCAGCATGACAATGATCCCAAACACCCCGCCCGGGCAATGAAGGAGTGGCTTCATAAAAAGCATTTCAAGGTCCTGGAGTGGCCTAGCCAGTCTCCAGATCTCAACCCCATAGAAAATCTTTGGAGGGAGTTGAAAGTCCGTGTTGCCCAGCGACAGCCCCAAAACATCACTGCTCTAGAAGAGATCTGCATGGAGGAATGGGCCAAAATACCAGCAACAGTGTGTGAAAACCTTGTGAAGACTTACAGAAAACGTTTGACCTGTGTCATTGCCAACAAAGGGTATATAACAAAGTATTGAGAAACTTTTGTTATTGACCAAATACTTATTTTCCACCATAATTTGCAAATAAATTCATAAAAAATCCTACAATGTGATTTTCTGGATTTTTTTTTCTCATTTTGTCTGTCATAGTTGACGTGTACCTATGATGAAAATTACAGGCCTCTCTCATCTTTTTAAGTGGGAGAACTTGCACAATTGGTGGCTGACTAAATACTTTTTTTCCCCACTGTATATGACAGACATTTTTAGGAATAATCTCCCATCTCTCCATTAAATGTGTATCAATGTCTAGTTGAGTGGTTAAGGTACCTACAGTACATGATAACTCCATAGCTGGATTCAATACTCACTTAGAGAACGACACCCTGTCTTTGGGCGCAAAGAAGATGTTCCCCGACCTGTCAGTCATGCTGACACTGGCGCCCTGATTGGCCAGGGCCTTCTTGGGGACCCTCCCTCTGGCTCCTCCTCCCCCGCCCTCTCTGGACTCCAGGGTCAAATTCGGCGCCCAGCCGTCCGCAACGGGCCTCCCATCCCTGGTCTTTGCTTTGGGGACTGAGGGAGGTGGAGGGAGCCGGGCCTGGGGATGGGTCTGGTTGGGCTGGGCCTTGGGCTGGGTCTTGTTGGGCTGGGCCTTGGGCTGGGCCTTGTTGGGCTCAAGATGGGGCTTGGGAACACTCTGGGTGTCCATCGGCCCAGGAGGAGAGAGGTCTGCAGGGGCAGCGGACACAGACTTGGTCTTGAAGGGTGGAGCCAGAGCCGGGGCTCTCTCGATGAGAAGGGAGCTGGGTCTTAGGGGCCTGGTCGAGGTAGCTGCGGTTGCACTCCTGTCTTGGGAGGGCCCTCCCTGGAGGGGCCCCCCCTGCCGGCTCTGCTGGATCCTGACCAGGGCCTCGCCCCTCTGCTTCTCCAACAGTTCCCTCTCGTACTGGGCGAAGTGGCGGCGCTGTCTCTCCAGAACCTCCTTCTGCTGTCGGATCTGGTCCATCATCTCCCGCTCGTTCTGCTGTTGCAGGTGCCGCTGACGCTCCTCCTTTTCCTCGTTCAGTCGCTCCAGCTTCTCCAGGACCAGCTGGTTGGCGGCCGGGACGGGGATGACGGGGGCGGGATCTAGTGGTTGAACGGGCGCCGGAACTGATGGCCGTGGCGATGAAGGGGATTCGCCGGTTTGTGCCGACCCGTCATGAACCTCTACAAGGGGAAGATGAACAACAGCACCACCTAGCTCCTCCTGATACAGGGGGGTTTCCTTCTGCATGCTGATGACCACCACCACGGGTCGCCGTGACGACTCCCGCCTTTGTTTGATTGACTTGAGCGGCTTGGTGATGATGGTGGTACTAGTGGTAGTGGTGGTGGTATCTTCCTCGAGGGGTCGCGAGGGGTCAACGCCAGGACGACGGGTGATGACCAAGCTGCCATCAGTTGACGGGACGTAAAAGGTAGGGAGGTAGTTCTCTATCTTGGGCGGAGGTGGAGAGACGGCAGCCGGTTCTGGCTTGGCCTGGCTCTGACTGTCTGGAGGTGGGGAGGCGACATCGGACACAGAAGCCCTGGGAGGCTCCTTCGACATGGGGCTAATGGGGATGACCTCTGGGGCCTGCTCCAGCTCCATCGGCGCTTCAGAAGAGAGGGGGGAACCAAGCTCCTCCGCATCCGCCAAAGGTGCCCTCTCCCTGAGTATCTCGTCGTCCACGCTGAGTAGCTCGAAGCTGCCCTTGGAGCTCTGGCTGTCGGGGGTTCCGGGCCCCTGGGGGGAGCGGAGAGGCGGGGTGGTGGCGGGGGCCAGCTCGGCCGACCAGCGCCTCTCCTCAGAGGGGGACGAGGCCCCACCACTGCCCGTGGCCCGCACCTTGAGCAGCTCCAGGCTGAACTTGGCCTGCTCCAGCTCCCTCATCCTCCGGCTCTCCCTCTTGGCCCTGGTGGTCCTCTGGCAGGGCTCGTCCAGGGTCCTGGTCCTCTCTCTCACCACCACCGTGGCAGTGGCAGCTGTCGACGAAACTGGCGGTGGTTCAGACTGGGCCCTACCGGAGCTCTCTGCGGCCCTCGCCACTCCTCCTTCACCTCCTCCCTCTTTTCTCCTCTCCTCCTGGCTGTTCAGTCTCTGGAGGCTCCTCTCCCGCTCCTTGTATGAGCGGTCCTCCCATGTGCTCAGGTCCAGGCCCATGATCCTCACTGGCTGATCATCTTCTTCTGGCGAGAGGCGAGTCTGTCCATTCTGCAGCAGCTGCTGCTGTTGTTGACTCTCTCTCTCCCTCAGCCTCTGCTCCTTCTCTTTCAGTCTCTGCTCCTTCAGCTGCCCGAAGCTGTCAATCAAGGAGGCATGGTTACAGCTAAACCAATCACAAGGCAACACCACACCTTCAATGAGTCTTACTTCCTTGTTCCTTGACAAGACAGACTAGACACTTAAAAACATATAACAGTCTCTTCCTGTTGAATGTGTCAACTCAAAGTGGCAGCCTTACGGGAGAATGTCCTCCTCCAGCTCAGCTGACTGTTGCTACTTTGTTCTGGGTGTTTATGTAACCACATTATCTGAACAGGAGATTTTTCAGCTGGCAGGCCATGAATACGGGCACGTCACCAGTTACGACTGGGCGTGGAGGGGGATTGGATATAGAATTATGACCAATAAGTACAGTGAATGAACTTTGCAGCAATTTCTAATCTCGTTGCAAGAATGTTTGAGTTGAAATGATGGTTGAAATGATGGAAGTTCAGATGGTCTTCTGTGGCAACACTGCCTTCATAAAATGTTCCATGGCATTTCATATTGATTTCCATGATCATGCAAAAGTATCCAGAAACAGTAATGAAGCATAACGTTTTGAAAGCTCAGCTGCAGATAGAAATGCATTTGTAGAACAGACAAAGTGTAGAACAGACTATTCACTCTCATGTCATGTGGAGAACCACGTCTGCTCTAAGAAACGTTCTACAACACTTAACATTAGTTTACCTCTGTCTGGCCAGGTATCCTTTCCCCGCTGCCTGTAGCAGCACCGTGGTGCCACGCAGTCGCAGGTAGGCGTCTCTGGCCATGTGGCAGCGCCAGGCCGTCTGGATGGCGAGTGCTGCCCCCTCCCGTTCTCTCCGCTTCAGCCACGCCCTCCACTCCCTCTGCAGCAGCAGGGCCGCCTCCCGCCACAGCCCGAACCTCCGGCGCTCCTTGTATCCCCGCCAGGCGGTCTGGAGGCACAAAGCCGCCTCCTCCTGGATGCTGGGGTCGTAGTCATCTTCCTGCTTGGACAGGTAGGCACGCCACCATTGCTGTGTGAGGGAAAAGCAGGTGAGATCAGCGCTGTGGATGTTACCGCATTTATAGTATGATGGAATTTGTTAAGTTTCTTGGATTTGAGTCCATCCATCTATAGCAACGTCCAATCCAAAAATCACCCCCCTATGCACTTGTGGAGATCTGATAGGTACAGTATAGGCAAATTGGCAAATATTCCATCAAGCCAATCAGAAATCAAGGTGGAGCTATTACCATGTTGCTTACACCTATCCAATTCTCTCAGATTTCCACAAGTGCATAGAGGCTAGGAGGGCCTGGGGGGTTAGGAGGGCCTGGGGGGTTAGGAGGGCCTGGGGGGTTAGGAGGGCCTGGGGGGTGAGGAGCCTAGGGGGAGCTGGGATTGGGCACTACTGAATAAAATAATTTTTGGTATAGTCAGGGAAAATGTTGTCAAAACAGGACACAAAGCTATCCAAACTTGGCTGACTACACAAAGAGCAAAGGCAGTCTCAGCAGAGATAATATAAATACATTAACTGTTTGACAGACCTTTTGTTCTCCTGCTCTGGGAACATGATCACAACACTTCCATTAGAGGGTTTATTTCAATGTTGTTAGCGCTCTCCCTAAGTCTCTGGCTACTAACACTTCTACCCATTGATTGGATTTCTTTTTCTTTTCAACTAGGCAAAACCAAAACACCCGAGTCTCTTTCCAAAGGACCAAATAGGCGGTTACAGTGTAAACAAATATAATACGAGGCCCTCTCCAAGCAGGGAAGGGAGAGGTGTAGCAGGGGAACATTAACAAGGGTAGATGCCCTGATCCATTTGGTTTCTTTTTTTTTTATACTGTTTTTCACACTGTGTATTCATATACTGTATTCTTCACATAGCTCTTTCTAATATATCTAATACAGTACATTGCATTTTGTTACACTGTTTATTCCCATCGCGTATCTATATACTGGATTCCTGACATGGCTCACTGTAATATATCTACTGCTGAACATATCATTCTTAAGTAGATATTGTAGGTGTATATACACATTGATTGCATTTGGATTACTGATAGTGTTAACTGGATTAGTTCTGACATTCCTGATTTCTTGTTTTTAGTTTTTGATTATTATTATTTGTGTACTTGTTTGACAATTTTGCTGCACTGTTAGGAGCTAGTAAAACAAGCATTCGCTATAACATCTGTCAAACTGTGTACGTGACCAATAAACTTTGACTTGATCCCGGAGTGCCAGAGGTATTGCAGGGTTTGATTCCAACCAGGTACCACACCTGACTCTACTAATCACCTCAACAACTGTGCTAGTTGATCAATATCAGTGATTGGCTAAATTGCACCAAGGTCTCAAAGATCTAAAGCAAAAAAGGCCAACTGACAAACCCGAAGTACCTATCCTTAAGGTGTATTATATCCAGTACCATTCATAGCCAACTTCTCTAGTACAATAATGTCCCACTTTATGAGAGGACTTAGTTTTGGTTCCTGCTGGATACTGTAACGTAACTGAATCAACAATTGCATAAGTACTAGGATCAAATATCTGGTATGAGTCTTAGATTGTGATCGTGAAAGTTGAATGACATCCAAAACAAAGTTGAGGAACGGTCAAGACAAATAGTTGAGCTAATTCACATAATTTTCCACAAAAATTAATTGTGGGATTTTGTGGGATTACTGAAAGGGCTCTGAATCTAAACATCCCTCTATAACACATACAATTACATATCTTTAGTGGCCCATCAAAACCGGGCTGAGCAAGATTGCACAGATAAGGACTGACATATAACATTGGGATGAGAAGCATTCCTACCTCAGTTGAATAACACCAATATGTGCATTATTTCCCACTTAAATCCATTTACTAAATACTAAATAAATATCACATTTACAAACAAACACCTACTGTATCTATAGCCTGGATATACTATAGATCATTTACACAGTTAATATCACCAACTATGGTGCTGAGAGCCACAGAACAGGGTGTGCAGACTTTCTACCAGCCCAGCGCTAACACACCTGAGTCAACTAATCAACTCATCAAGACCCTGATTGCGTGCAACTGTAATGAAACCAAAGCCTGCATACCCCTGTAGCAGGACCATGCAACTGTAATGAAACCAAAGCCTGCATACCCCTGTAGCAGGACCATGCAACTGTAATGAAACCAAAGCCTGCATACCCCTGTAGCAGGACCATGCAACTGTAATGAAACCAAAGCCTGCATACCCCTGTAGCAGGACCAGGGTTGGTGCCCCCTGCCCAGTCACTGGCCCTGGGGTGATGAAGCTTACCCGGTCACTGGCCCTGGGGTGATGAGGCTATAAGAAGGGGACGGTGGTTACCTGGATGGTTGTGGCAGCTAGTCTCATCCTGATGAAGTGTTTCCTCTCCAGCAGGGCCCTGAAGCGGCGCTGTAGCGTGACGATACGGTCCAGGACCTCCCTGTGGAGCAACGCCTGCAGCCGCTGACGCTCCACTTCACGCAGGAACACCTGACAGCGGACACAATGAGTGGCACATCATACACACATACATATATACTCACACACAAGGGCACACTGTTCAAGTATGGACATCCTCCTCCCTGGATGATCAGACACAGGGACACAAGAATTTCAGGTATGGACCACTAATTATAGACACATCAAACCAAAGGAATAGCTCTGGACCCATCTATCAGAGTGCGTGTGTGTATTACGTCCTGTCTCCCAGAAAGACTACAGTAATATATTGGCACTGCTCCTTATGTTCCTGTTTCTATATTTAAATAAAGTTCAATAACCTAAAGCAGGGCTGAGTCTCCAGCCCCCCCCGTGGAGACTGATAAACTGATGGTCAACTACCACTCATGGTCAACTATCCACTAGCTATGAGGACAACGCAAGGCCTGTCTGTTCTGTTCTAGTATAGTTCATTAGCCCAGCACCTGTGTTTTAAGGATGTGCGTATGACCACACACTTTTCTATATATAAGGCTGGTCTAAATGTGTAAAATAAAACAGATCAGTGCCTTATGGCAAATCCCCATGGGGGTACAATATACTACAGAAAACCAAAGACAATTGGATACAATTGTTGATATCTTGACTAAAAAGTCTCAATTTTATCCCTTTGTTTTAATCTACTGTAGTGACAGGCAGTAGGGTGACTAGTACCATGGTTTTAATCTACTGTAGTGACAGGCAGTAGGGTGACTAGTACCATGGTTTTAATCTACTGTAGTGACCGGCAGTAGGGTGACTAGTACCATGGTTTTAATCTACTGTAGTGACCGGCAGTAGGGTGACTAGTACCATGGTTTTAATCTACTGTAGTGACATGCAGCTGGGTGAATAGTACCATGGTTTTAATCTACTGTAGTGACAGGCAGTAGGGTGACTAGTACCATGGTTTTAATCTACTGTAGTGACAGGCAGTAGGGTGAATAGTACCATGGTTTTAATCTACTGTAGTGACAGGCAGTAGGGTGAATAGTACCATGGTTTTAATCTACTGTAGTGACAGGCAGTAGGGTGACTAGTACCATGGTTTTAATCTACTGTAGTGACCGGCAGTAGGGTGACTAGTACCATGGTTTTAATCTACTGTAGTGACAGGCAGTAGGGTGACTAGTACCATGGTTTTAATCTACTGTAGTGACAGGCAGTAGGGTGACTAGTACCATGGTTTTAATCTACTGTAGTGACCGGCAGTAGGGTGACTAGTACCATGGTTTTAATCTACTGTAGTGACAGGCAGTAAGGTGACTAGTACCATGGTTTTAATCTACTGTAGTGACAGGCAGTAGGGTGAATAGTACCGTGGTTTTAATCTACTGTAGTGACAGGCAGTAGGGTGACTAGTACCATGGTTTTAATCTACTGTAGTGACAGGCAGCTGGGTGAATAGTACCATGGTTTTAATCTACAGTAGTGACAGGCAGTAGGGTGAATAGTACCATGGTTTTAATCTACTGTAGTGACCGGCAGTAGGGTGACTAGTACCATGGTTTTAATCTACTGTAGTAACAGGCAGCTGCGTGAATAGTACCATGGTTTTAATCTACTGTAGTGACAGGCAGTAGGGTGAATAGTACCGTGGTTTTAATCTACTGTAGTGACAGGCAGTAGGGTGACTAGTACCATGGTTTTAATCTACTGTAGTGACCGGCAGTAGAGTGACTAGTACCATGGTTTTAATCTACTGTAGTGACAGGCAGTAGGGTGAATAGTACCATGGTTTTAATCTACTGTAGTGACAGGCAGTAGGGTGACTAGTACCATGGTTTTAATCTACTGTAGTGACAGGCAGTAGGGTGAATAGTACCATGGTTTTAATCTACTGTAGTGACAGGCAGTAGGGTGACTAGTACCATGGTTTTAATCTACTGTAGTGACAGGCAGTAGGGTGACTAGTACCATGGTTTTAATCTACTGTAGTGACAGGCAGTAGGGTGACTAGTACCATGGTTTTAATCTACTGTAGTGACAGGCAGCTGCGTGAATAGTACCATGGTTTTAATCTACTGTAGTGACAGGCAGTAGGGTGACTAGTACCATGGTTTTAATCTACTGTAGTGACCGGCAGTAGGGTGAATAGTACCATGGTTTTAATCTACTGTAGTGACAGGCAGTAGGGTGACTAGTACCATGGTTTTAATCTACTGTAGTGACCGGCAGTAGGGTGAATAGTACCATGGTTTTAATCTACTGTAGTGACAGGCAGTAGGGTGACTAGTACCATGGTTTTAATCTACTGTAGTGACAGGCAGTAGGGTGAATAGTACCATGGTTTTAATCTACTGTAGTGACATGCAGTAGGGTGACTAGTACCATGGTTTTGCCAACTTGGTATCCATCGGGCGCAAGGTCCACCTGGCCTAGGTACTGTCTGATGCCCTCTTGGGTGGCACTGGTGCCCTCGGGTAGCAGCACGCGGAAGTGACGGACAAAATCCTGCCAGGCAAGAAGAGGGAAAAGGAGAAACACACAAAAAAAACAATGGTTATAATAAATGTAGGAGGCAATTTTCAGAAGTGTGAGTCGGTGGACAGTCCTCAACGGCAACGGTCTCTACTGGTTAACTCTTCTCTATGGCACTGTACTGATCACCTGATTGGCTGGGCTTCTCTCACTTGGTCTGAATCTGTCGCAGGCAGCACAAAACACTGCAGCTCCTGAGGATTGGAGCTGTGCATCTCTAAGTGATATCACCAGCCAGTCTCTAAAGGACCATCTCTTAGCTTCACTCTACAGGAGTGACACAGGGACAAGGTCCTGTTCGGGGCACATGTGGTTTTAGGGATAGTCCATGGTGATATTTACAGGGAGGCTAACTAACATCATCAAAAAAATATTCACCATCCCACTCCCCCCCAAACGGAGGCCCGTTGTCTGATGTCAACACAGTTGGCAGTCTGGGAAACCGTTGAAGGCAGTAGGGGTGTGGCTGACTGACTGGGAAACAGATGCTGTGTTTATACAATTACCTCCACAGGACCAAGCGTTTCATTACAGACTATAGAGGCCCTGTTCTCCACACTGATCTCAGGACAGTCTTCAGAAGGGCCGCAGCTCTAATATGTCAGGGGAATTCAGATCAATGAGAACGTCAGTCTGAGGCTAAAACTATCTAGTGTTGTGAGTAAGTTCATGAGCGGCAGAATGAGGTCACGGGCGGGGCATTCCATCTCGTTTCATCGTCAAGGTTGTGTATTACAAACGTTCCATCACAATGGTTTCGCCCAGTGACCTAATGTTTGGCTTCCACAGCTGTAAACACTAGTTCAACGGTTCCTTACAGGACAAGCAATATACGAAAATAAAGGTGACGCTACTTTAAAACTGAAGGATTGGCTAAAAGTACAGTAACGAGCTAGACTCTAGACAATCCATAACATTATTGTGACATCTACTGTACCCAACTAGTCATATTCAAATGACACCTAACTTAAGAGCACTGTCCTAATAGTCCCACAATACTATCATACAAACAACATCTAACTTATGAAGTCTTGGAGACAATATGGCAGCCACTTCAAATCGCTAGTAAATAATTTCTTACACAAACAGATACAGCAGACGCCTTTGTTTTCTCAATGAACAGCACGACATGTTGCATACAACTGATCCCAATCACCAAGCCAACGGAAACACAGAGAAAGAAGTGGAAACAATGACTGAGGTTACTGAGGAACAGAGGACTTGACTCCGAGGTTACTGAGGAACAGAGGACTCCGAGGTTACTGAGGAACAGAGGACTTGACTCCGAGGTTACTGAGGAACAGAGGACTTGACTCCGAGGTTACTGAGGAACAGAGGACTCCGAGGTTACTGAGGAACAGAGGACTTGACTCCGAGGTTACTGAGGAACAGAGGACTTGACTCCGAGGTTACTGAGGAACAGAGGACTTGACTCCGAGGTTACTGAGGAACAGAGGAAATTGCGTCAGGCAGATTAACACTGACTAATGTCTACGATGTGAGTGCTTCCAGGAGAGAAGACAGGCAGATTAACACTGACTAATGTCTACGATGTGAGTGCTTCCAGGAGAGAAGACAGGCAGATTAACACTGACTAATGTCTACGATGTGAGACAGACTTGTAGATGGGGTAAATATGGGATGAGAGTGTGTGTGCATGTATATGTGTGTGTGTGTGAGAGTTTGCATACGCGTCTGTGCATCTGTCTAAAACGGCTTACCTGGAAGGTGTGCTTGATGCAGTAGCCTGACTGGCGGATGCGCACGGTCTCCAGCATACCTGTGTAGCGTAGCTGCCTGAGCACCAGACCATCGTTGAAGCGCAGGGGCAGCTTCTCTGCATTGGAACGGATGCATTTGACAAAGTAGGGTTCTGATTGGCCCAGAGTCTCCATCAGCTTATTGAGAGAGGCCTGTGGTAGGACAGATCAGGGGTGTCATCATTAGTCCAAAACGTTTAGCAAAAAAAAACCTGTTTACTCCAAACGGAAAACGTTTTGCTACGAAAACAAGAGTTTCTATTGGACAAATTCAGGTAGGCCCGTCCCTGTTTCGTTTGCTTCCGTTTGGTTCTGTTTGGTTCCTAGTGAATACATCCCAGGTATTGACATCACCAAAACCATATTAAACATCATATAAACATATATACAACCTTTGTCAGACAGAAATAATACACGGCACATTGGCTTTGTTGGTTTTATAGCAGGGAGGAGTGGTTTTGTCTGGTGTGAATAATTGTTGTCCTGTCTTTATAACCCTTTTTTGCCACATAATAAAAGACGGTCTAGGATAATAGGCTAGCGTGTGGTTAGCTGCTGTAGCATGGAGGGTTGGGGTGAGGAGGGAGACAGGTCCTCCTGGGTTCTCTTCCTCCGGACAACAACAAACAGACACTGGGTAAGGTCCACCTGATGCCATAACATTCCAAAACTGTGTGTGTGTGCGCGTGTGTGAGAGAGAGAGAAAGTGAGGGAATGTGTGTGTATGCATGTGTGTGTATGAGAGTGTGTGTATGCATGTGTGTGTATGAGAGTG
The DNA here is from genome assembly GCF_964263955.1 of Coregonus lavaretus. Lineage (NCBI taxonomy): Eukaryota > Metazoa > Chordata > Actinopteri > Salmoniformes > Salmonidae > Coregonus > Coregonus lavaretus. The sequence continues at coordinate 124,477 of NW_028161189.1, forward strand.
TGTGTATGTATATGTGTGTATGAGAGTGTGGGTGTGGGAGTGGCTATTTCGGTGGCCAGGAATGCAGTTCCCCCCACTCCGCTCAGAAGATGAAAGCAGTGTATGAGTGTGTGTGTATGTATATGTGTGTATGAGAGTGTGTATTTTTTTTATTTTATTTAACATTTATTTAACTATGCAAGTCAGTTAAGAACAAATTCTTATTTACAATGACGGCCTACACCGGCCAAACCCGGACGACGCCGGGCCAATTGTGCGCCACCCTATGGGACTCCCAATCACGGCCGGTTGTGATACAGCCTGGAATCCAACCAGAGGGTCTGTAGTGATGCCTCAAGCACTGAGATGCAGTGCCTTAGACGGCTGCACACACATGTATGCATGTGTGTGTAAGTATATGTGTGTATGCATGTGTGTGTATGAGAGTGTGGGTGTGTGTGTGGCTATTTCGGTGGCCAGGAATGCAGTTCCCCCCACTCCGCTCAGAAGATGAAAGCAATCAGCCACACAACAGGATGTGGGAAGTGATGTCACCACTCCCTGCCTTCTGCCCAGGCTTCCTGCCAGCCAGAGGGGGTTAGAGTACAGCCAGGCTTCCTGCCAGCCAGAGAGGGTTAGAGTACAGGCCAGGGCTGGGGGATAGGGGATTGTTGTTGTGGGGGCGGTCACGCCTCTTTACACTCATACCGCGTCCCAAATGCCCCCCCCCCCCCCCCACACACTCCCCCACACCAGGCCCTGGTCAAAACTAGTGCACTATGTAGGGAATGGGGTGCCATTTGGGACTCACACTCACCCTCTGTGAGCCAAGAGCAATAGAGACAGCCAGGCATGAGTAAAGACACAACAGAGGAGTTAAGAAAGACAAGCTGGTAGGAGGGAGAGATGATTACGGCTGTGATAAAGGGATGATCATAACTGAGATGAGTTGACAACGTCCCCCTCTGTCTCATCAGCCTACTCAGCTGGTCTTAGATAAGCTGGGGACTTCCATCTTTAAGTATCACCTTTATTCTATTAAAGACATGCTCCGGAACTTTGGCGACTACTAAGTATTTTTTTTAAACCTAGTTTGAAAGCAACTGTTTTTCTGGAAGGTGTGCTGCGCCATTTTCCCTACATTATCCCCAACGTGGTTTAGCCCCCTAGCAATTTGAGTTCAACCAATGAGCTTCAGCCCCTCGCCATATGAGAGACAGCTAGCAAGATGCACATGATGAACACACAGCAGGGCGTGTGACCACTACTTTCAGAACTACTGGCTAAAAAGTATAAAAAAGTACTGGAGAATCGCTTTAATTTAAAAATAGGATTTTGGGGTTTTATTCTTCTCTTTTTGACACGGTCAAATCTGCTCAACTGAGCTTAAAATTCATCATCAGGGATCACACTAATTTCCAAAGTGACAGAGAAATGGGAATGTTCTGGGCAAGAGATGTTTTATGAAATAGTTATTTTTTTCCACCCAGACATGATGTCATCGTTGTCTTTTGGGTGGGATTACAAAAAGAAAAAGACGTCACAGGATCAGACAGACAGGCAGACAGACAGGCAGACAGGCAGACAGGCAGACAGGCAGGCAGGCAGAGGGAGGAGGTTGTAACAGGCAGCTCATGGGACAACACCCTGAGTTCCAGAGAACATCGATACTGTCAGCTGGACTCAGCTGGCAACTTCCAATACACATCCCAGATAAGTGGAGTAGAGTGAAGTTACCCCTAACCACTGATCTGAGGTCAGTTTAGTATTTTATCCCCTAATACACAAGTGTCAAACTCCAGTCCTCGAGGACAGAGTGTCTGCGGGGCGTCGCTCCTCCCTTGCACTCGATTGATCAATTAAGGTCACTGATTAGTTAGGAACTCCCCTCACCATGTTGTCTATGTCTCAATGGTCGTAATTGGACATTAATTGAAAAGATATAGCAAAAACCAGCAGACACATGGCCCGCCAGGAAATAAGTTTGACACCCTCGACCCTAATAGTTAAGGGCATGATTTGGGAGAGATACACTGATCCTAGGTCTGTGCCTAAGGGGGACTGACCTGGAACTGAGCGCTGATGCTGGGTGGTTTCTTCTTCTTGTGGAGGTGGAGGAGGGACTTGGTGATGCGGTCGTGCAGCGTCAGGTTGCTGAGGTACTTGAGGGACTTGACATCAAGCAAGTGCTGTGGTAAAAGGGAAGAACACACGACCAGTAAGATCCAGCACTAGTATTATCACTAGAGGTTTAAAGACAAGGTGGCTTAACAAGTGGCTTACCTTTGGAAGACTGGGCTTTGATTTGTAGTTTTTGTTTCTCCTGGTAAAAGAGAGCAGATGGTTTTAGGGACATAAGAATATCTACATTATGAATATCTACATTGTGTCTTCTCTACCAGGCCAATAAAAGGCTTAAAGAGGAGTGTTGCAGGGGGTTTGAGACAAACAGTCAGTGCATAGAGTAATTTAAGGAGTGGTGTAGGAGGTTTGAGACAGAAACAGTCAGTGCTGAGAGTAATTTAAGGAGTAGTGGTGGTGGGTGGATGGGTGGGTGGATGACCGGTGTTAAACAAAGATGTTGAGTCACTCACATGAGGATGCCATGGGCTCTTTCCAGGAGCTTGCTGCTGGTGGAGTTCACAAAGATTCCTCCGTCCTCTTCTGTGTTGGACCCGCTGGATGACAGGCGGCCCTGCCACCCGCCACGCCCATCCCAGCTCACACCCTCCCTGGTTAGGAACACACACAGATCAGTTTCAAAATGATCCACAGTTAAAAATATGCCTTTAGGAAATATAGAGATTTCATTTTAGCTGGACAACTAGGAAAAAGCTTAAATAAGAAAATGTTTGACCAACATTTGACTGTATTTCATGTCCTGCAGAAAGGGGCTTTTCCATGTTAAGCACCACTACAAATGGGATATGCTATCCTAGCCCTGGGTTCTGCAGTGTAAAGCCTCAGGCCTCAAGGTAAACTCTGGTCATCCCAGCCAAGCGCCTGAACAAACAGTAGGTTTTTCTATCAACACAGCGGCTCGGGTCGGTTAACGGTCAACACCTAAACCCAACACCAAACCTCCCAACACCAAACCTCCCAACACCAAACCTCCCAACACCAAACCTCCCAACACCAAACCTCCCAACACCAAACCTCCCAACACCAAACCTCCCAACACCAAACCTCCCAACACCAAACCTCCCAACACCAAACCTCCCAACACCAAACCTCCCAACACCAAACCCCTTTAGCCCTGATAGTATACTGCATCAGGACTGGGGAGGAGAAGGCGATCCATCATGGATTCCACCCGGCAAGCCATCAGGACCTGGGAGGAGAAGGCGATCCATCATGGATTCCACCCGGCAAGCCATCAGGACCTGGGAGGAGAAGGCGATCCGTCATGGATTCCACCCAGCAAGCCATCAGCACTGGGGAGTAGAAGACGATCCATCATGGATTCCACCCAGCAAGCCATCAGGACTTGGGAGGAGAAGGCGATCCATCATGGATTCCACCCAGCAAGCCATCGTAGCAGCCGGGGAGGGAGGTTTGTTTTCACACTCTGACTCATAATGATTTATACGCCACTTCCTACTGGGTCTGTGGCCACACACAGCGACACGTTAAACACGGTATCCACGTGGGAGTACACATAGAACATATAGAATGTTACTAATGGGGGGGCTCCGTCTTTCCTACAAGCGGGACGGGGTCAGAGGTTAGACACGGGTCCATGGGGAGGCGTCATGGGTGACAAGTGCAAGACAAGGCAAACAGGTGAAGACTTACAGCAAGCCATTCGTCTTCGGATTGTACTTTTTGATGTTGGCACCCAAACTAAAATGGTTACTCATTGTCTTAGGGTTTTATTGGTATAAAAAACAATAAACACCAAAGTATTTATTTGCCCAAGAAGAGGCAGTCATAGTAAAATAACACTGAGGTCTCAAAGTGTTTTGTTTTTACGACCCAATCTAGGATCCCATGGTTTTTGCAATATTTTCTTTTGTGGTTAAACCGATGGGGAAAAAACATGGCTTACATTTCAAACATATTTTGCTCTGTTTTGTGCATTCACAGCCAAGAATAGTTTGGACAGTGGAGACAGGTTGAAAATAGACTCTGGGCGTAAATGGCTGCGTCTCTTGGTTTTGTCTTAGCTGGACCTGTTTAGATTTCTCTCCATAGAGGTCATGGAAGAGACCCTAAAGACCTACTTTAGCCAAGCTACAGGAAGTAATCAGGTCCAAGATTCATATAAAGAACAGAGTAAATCCCGAACCCAAGTGGTGAGATATATTTACAATTTAAACAGGCCTCCCAATACGTTTGGATGATTTAAACTGGAGACCTATAACTCCGTTGCCTAGGGAATATAAATTATATCACTAAAGCAATATAAACAAAATGCCCTGGTGGAAATAAATTAGGTTTCCTCCCAGACCACATTTGAGACTAATCCTATAAATATGAAAATGAGTAAGAAATGTTTCATTTCTGAAATATGGAGACTTGTCCCTTTAAAACAATGTTACTCTAATGCTGTGTATGCCACAAGGAGGAATGGCTACAGAATGTTTGTTTTCAGAGTACCCCTCTGGATCCCAGACAGTACTGTACTGTCCACTGTAGCGTTCATCTGAGAAGACCCCTGCCGAGAGCCAGTATTTATCCGTCCCTGGGTCGTCTCCTGAAACACATAACTCTGACCTGACATCACGCAGGAAGCAGCTGCATGTGGGCTTTAGCACTAACTTAGTAACCATGAGTCTCTGTGTGTGTGTGTGTGTGTCTGTCTGTGTGTGTCTCCTCCTAAAATCACATTAAGAGGACTTTAACAGTCCAAGACTTGACTCCTTGTAACAAAAGCACTGTTGTAAGGGTGGTCTTTTGGCACTTGCTGTGTACGGGGGCAGTAATGTCATGCTATGGGGTTAATTATGGATTATGGGAGTCTAGGAGGCAGTGGAGGGTGTTATGGGGTTAATTAGGGGGTATGGGGCTCTAGGAGGCAGTGGAGGGTGTTATGGGGTTATTTAGGGGGTATGGGGTTCTAGGGGGCAGTGGAGGGTGTTATGGGGTTAATTAGGGGGTATGGGGTTCTAGAGGGCAGTGGAGGGTGTTATGGGGTTAATTAGGGGGTATGGGGTTCTAGAGGGCAGTGGAGGGTGTTATGGGGTTAATTAGGGGGTATGGGGTTCTAGGGGGCAGTGGAGGGTGTTATGGGGTTAATTAGGGGGTATGGGGCTCTAGGGGGCAGTGGAGGGTGTTATGGGGTTAATTAGGGGGTATGGGGCTCTAGGAGGCAGTGGAGGGTGTTATGGGGTTAATTAGGGGGTATGGGGTTCTAGAGGGCAGTGGAGGGTGTTATGGGGTTAATTAGGGGGTATGGGGCTATAGGAGGCAGTGGAGGGTGTTATGGGGTTAATTAGGGGGTATGGGGCTCTAGGGGGCAGTGGAGGGTGTTATGGGGTTAATTAGGGGGTATGGGGCTCTAGGGGGCAGTGGAGGGTGTTATGGGGTTAATTAGGGGGTATGGGGTTCTAGGGGGCAGTGGAGGGTGTTATGGGGTTAATTAGGGGGTATGGGGTTCTAGAGGGCAGTGGAGGGTGTTATGGGGTTAATTAGGGGGTATGGGGCTCTAGGAGGCAGTGGAGGGTGTTATGGGGTTAATTAGGGGGTATGGGGTTCTAGAGGGCAGTGGAGGGTGTTATGGGGTTAATTAGGGGGTATGGGGCTCTAGGAGGCAGTGGAGGGTGTTATGGGGTTAATTAGGGGGTATGGGGTTCTAGGGGGCAGTGGAGGGTGTTATGGGGTTAATTAGGGGGTATGGGGTTCTAGGGGGCAGTGGAGGGTGTTATGGGGTTAATTAGGGGGTATGGGGCTCTAGGGGGCAGTGGAGGGTGTTATGGGGTTAATTAGGGGGTATGGGGCTCTAGGGGGCAGTGGAGGGTGTTATGGGGTTAATTAGGGGGTATGGGGCTCTAGGGGGCAGTGGAGGGTGTTATGGGGTTAATTAGGGGGTATGGGGCTCTAGGGGCAGTGGAGGGTGTTATGGGGTTAATTAGGGGGTATGGGGTTCTAGGGGGCAGTGGAGGGTGTTATGGGGTTAATTAGGGGGTATGGGGCTCTAGGGGCAGTGGAGGGTGTTATGGGGTTAATTAGGGGGTATGGGTTCTAGGGGCAGTGGAGGGTGTTATGGGGTTAATTATGGGGTATGGGACTCTAGGGGCAGTGGAGGGTGTTATGGGGTTAATTAGGGGGTATGGGGATCTAGGGGCAGTGGAGGGTGTAAAGTGGGTCAGTGCACAGTCATTATTCATTCTTGTAAAGCTTTGTCAGCCTTTTCTCCAACTCTTTGCAGAACAACCCTCCTATTCTGTACTAGAGAGCGTCATTGCTGAACAACCCTCCTCTTCTGTACTAGAGAGCGTCATTGCCCTGGACAACCCTCCTCTTCTGTACTAGAGAGCGTCATTGCCCTGGACAACCCTCCTCTTCTGTACTAGAGAGCGTCATTGCCCTGGACAACCCTCCTCTTCTGTACTAGAGAGCGTCATTGCTGAACAACCCTCCTCTTCTGTACTAGAGAGCGTCATTGCCCTGGACACTCCGGAGTGTAGATAAGCAAAATAAATCCCAATCAAAATCATCAACATTTAAGTCATTTAGCAAACGCTCTTATCCAGAGCGTCTTACAGGAGCAATCAGGGTTAAGTGCCTTGCTCAAGGGCACGTCAACAGATTTTTCACCTAGTTGGCTCAGGGATTCAAACCATTCATTTTTCGGTTACTGGTCCAATGTTGCTAACCTCTGGGCTGCAACATATCTCAGCATACACCTTACAGTACACAGGTGGTCTTACCGTGGAGATTTCTCGTTGAGCGTGTTGCTGCCCTGCAGGTCCGACAGCGGTGTGCGTAGACTCTTCCTGACCACACCTGAGCCGGGAGAGACAGGGGAGGAGGAGGAGGAGGAGGACACAACCAGGTGAGAGGACACGCACAGATGGACCAGGCCAAACCCAGACCAATGTTAAACCACCTCAGACACCAGGACAATACCAGTTCCAACCAAGTGGACAAAACTGGGCTGTTTCTGGTGGTAATGATGTCATTTCAACCAGTTTTGCCCGCTGGAAAATGTAATCCAAATGTCTGATTTAAATCGGGTTAAGTTTGTGTGCTGTTGTTAGAGTGATTGTGAGAATTACAGAAGTCTGGAAGATCCATTTTGGAAGTGTTACTCAGTTTAGTTTGGACTAATGATTAACAAGGGTTTTAGTTCACTGTATGGACAGACACTGTTAAAGACACAGTTATTGGAAACATGCCTTTTATAATTGGGAAGGTCCAACACTAAGAACCACGATTCTAACTCCCCAGAAACCAAATGTTTATATAAACCCATGATTCATGAATCATCCTGATATTCCAAGAAACATCTATTTTCTCGGAAGATGATATTCTATGAAGAATTGTATGATGATATACATGAAGACCTAGAGGAGAATCTATAACTTTGTGGTCAAAAACCTATTTATGCAAAATATAATTGAGCTGAATTGTTGCATTTAAAACAACAATGGGTGCTTCTGGATTTTAAATGAACCATTGTAGCTCTGAAGCCAAAATATACATACACTCAATTCAGAGGCACCTATTTGAGTGAGATATTTGTTGGCCTCCAATTGGAGAAAGCAAACCGGTTTGGTCAGGAAAGCATTTTTCAATATCTCCAATGGCTGTGTTTTTGGCAGCAGTGAGGTTTCCCTCAATCTGATTGGCTTATGACAGTTGGCAGAGGAGATGATGTAATCCATACACCAACATTCCATCTTAAAGTCGTGAAACCTCTTCCAATCAGACACAGTGAGAGAAAACAGAGCATCTAGAAAGCATGCCATCAGGGATTTGAAGTGAACTACAGTCTAGCGACTCATTTCAGACTGGTTCAAGGCTGTATGCTATACCGTTTTCAGTATCATCAGTATTTTCTGCTATATCCTGCGCTGTCGAAGGGTCAAAAAGAGAAGAAAAAAACTGAACAGTTGGGTACAAGCTCTTAAAAACTGTGCTTGGTGTGGACTTGATGTTGAAAAACCCTGAAGAATGTGTTATTTTTTTCTAGAACACTAGAAGAGTGATATTACTGGTGTCTGTGTGAATAGCTTAGCTAGATTTACATGAGGGAGACATGGTGGGAAAGGTGGAAACCTCTCCAACCCCCATCCCCTACATGGAAACCCCTCCAACCCAACCCCCATCCCCTACATGGAAACCCCTCCAACCCAACCCCCATCCCCTACATGGAAACCCCTCCAACCCAACCCCCATCCCCTACATGGAAACCCCTCCAACCCAACCCCCATCCCCTACATGGAAACCATACCCTTCCAGATCGTCCCCTAGACCCTACCTGTGGGTAGATCTGAGATGATTGGAATATGGTAATAGGATAAGGATAAGCAATAAACAATATGGTAATAGCACAACCATGCCCTCTGATTGGCTGGATGGAGTTCTCTATATTTCTTACACCTGCCAAATCCTTTCAGATCTAAAAACATGCATAGCGGGGAGGCTAGAGGGCGAATTGGGATTGGTTGTAGATCTAAACATCCCCTATTCCTCCACCACCACCCCAAATGAGTGCCTTCATGTGGAGGTGTGTGTGTTTTGTAGGGGGGGGGGGGGGGGTGCAGACTAGTGACATGGTGGCCAGTGAGATGACCCCTGATCTACGCCCCCTGCCCCATAGCAGGTACCAGGGCAGCGTAACAGGCCAGGGCCACCAGGGCAACATGGTGACAACACTGCATGTGTCTATGATGGTGATGGTGATAGTGGTGCTACTGTGCATTACCCCAGACCACAGTGTGGATTAAAGGAGGTTAGAGTGCCTGTCACCATGCTAACAGGACCGTTCAGTGCTGGGTCGCACCCACAATCACAGAGTTAGTGAGAAGGGGGGGGGGGGGGGGAGAGACTAGCATAGGCACATACTAGATCACATGCAACACTGGCTGTTAAGACACATACAGGTACATGCAGAGATTGGGGGAGGGGGAGAGGTGTAGAGGGAGAGGAGACCAACAAGCATCTAATTTAAAGGAAGGATGAATAGAAACATTATGCCTTCTTGGTTCACCTAGTAAACATCTAGACAAAACGTACAGGTGGATGACTAATGCTCTGGAACTAAACTACAGAGTTTAATGTAGAGTTAACAAGAGATCTTGGGGTTTTAAATTGGTCCCACCCCCCCACAAAAATGATATCTAAAGAACATTATAATTCAACTCGATCACAATGTTTATTTACAAAAAAAAAGGGTATCTGGTCTGATGCTGTTGGTCTGCCTCACCCCTACGGTTTCCCCTCACCGTTGCATGAAAGTGAGGAGAGAGGGGTATTGTGGGAAATGCAGTCTTACTGTACTTCTCCTCTTTGCACCTCTGCAGGATCTCTAAACTTCTCTGATGCACAGGGTGATGCAGAAAGCTAAAACTATCCACACTGCACAAAACTGCACAGGGAGCAGCGGCATCATGCCCTTTGGGAAGCAAAACAAACCAGAAGGAAACAAAAACAAAAGAAGAACAAAGTGAGAGAAAAGACAAATTAGACAGAGGAAGAGTGAAGAGCAGCAGACTACGAGAGAGACACCTGCCAGACGTTCAGGAGAGAGGATGTACACTACATTCAAACTGCAGCCGGTGTCAGAGGTGGGATCCGTTGTGGTTCTACCAGTGTGAGTTTGACTTAACGGTGACAGAGTTAACCCGCAGGCTATTTCCGCTCCTTCACACGTCGTCAGCTTTAGGAGATCGTGACGTCGCCAGTGATCCGTTTTCAAATTCATAACTCCATGTCCCTTTGACAGTGTTACGTTTAAATTTGGCGTGAGCACATTTCTGAATGCGTAATCAAGAATTTGAACATTGAGTCAGTTATCTGACACACATTTCCGTCAATTGGTATTGGGCCCCAGCAGTTGGTATTGATGCTCACACATAAGGAAATGAATCAATGTCTTTACTGCTTTGTCAGCATGGAAGTGGGGAGCTATACTATGTGAAAGTGTGTTTAGGAATCATAAAGGCTATAGTTGTCTATCTAGGAGTGTACAGTGCATAAAGCTGAATCACAATGTCAATGTGTCTATGTTCAGTGCAGGGAGACAAGAGGTAGCAGCAGTGTAGACTGAAGGGTTGAGGGACAGAAGGCACCACTGTAGACTAAAGGGTTGAGGGACAGAAGGCACCACTGTAGACTAAAGGGTTGAGGGACAGAAGGCACCACTGTAGACTAAAGGGTTGAGGGACAAGGGTTGAGGGACAGAAGGCACCACTGTAGACTAAAGGGTTGAAGGACAGAAGGCAGTCATATAGAGCGGAAGCTAACAGAGATAGCTACTGAATGCATGACAGCACTAGCAGCACTAGGCACACACACTATAGTATCCAAACAAACAGGGAGGTATGGGACACAGTCTGGGCCCTGGCTGCACTGGGGTCCACACACACTATAGTATACAAACATACAGGGAGGTATGGGACACAGTCTGGGCCCTGGCTGCACTGGGGTCCACACACACACTACAGTATACAAACATAGACGGAGGTATGGGACACAACCGTATAGCTACATCATTTCTGTATGCCTAATGACTGGTGTACTTGAATTAAAGGGACATTTCAAAATGTTTCAACTTCATATTCATCATCTCCAGCACCACCTCAACATCAATGTATGTGTAAATGGTGCGTTCTGTGTTGCCTACTAATGCATGATTGAAAATAACATCAACCAATTAGTAGACGATTAGTATGCAATGCCTACTCATAATTGGTTAAAATCACGATGCACAGCAATGATGTCATTGAAAACACTTATCTCCCTCTAAATGTTGTCCATGAGAGGAGGGGTAATGCGCCATTTTCACATATGTTGATGTTTGGGTAGTGCTGGAGATGATGAATATGAAGTTGATTTTTTTTTTATGTTCCTTTAAATGAGCCTAAAGGGGGGAAAGGACTCAGGAGCCTAAAGGGGGAAAAGGACTCAGGAGCCTAAAGGGGGAAAAGGACTCAGGAGCCTAAAGGGGGAAAAGGACTCAGGAGCCTAAAGGGGGAAAAGGACTCAGGAGCCTAAAGGGGGAAAAGGACTCAGGAGCCTAAAGGGGGAAAAGGACTCAGGAGCCTAAAGGGGGAAAAGGACTCAGGAGCCTAAAGGGGGGAAAGGACTCAGGAGCCTAAAGGGGGAAAAGGACTCAGGAGCCTAAAGGGGGAAAAGGACTCAGGAGCCTAAAGGGGGAAAAGGACTCAGGAGCCTAAAGGGGGAAAAGGACTCAGGAGCCTAAAGGGGGAAAAGGACTCAGGAGCCTAAAGGGGGAAAAGGACTCAGGAGCCTAAAGGGGGAAAAGGACTCAGGAGCCTAAAGGGGGAAAAGGACTCAGGAGCCTAAAGGGGGAAAAGGACTCAGGAGCCTAAAGGGGGAAAAGGACTCAGGAGCCTAAAGGGGGAAAAGGACTCAGGAGCCTAAAGGGGGGAAAGGACTCAGGAGCCTAAAGGGGGGAAAGGACTCAGGAGCCTAAAGGGGGGAAAGGACTCAGGAGCCTAAAGGGGGGAAAGGACTCAGGAGCCTAAAGGGGGAAAAGGACTCAGGAGCCTAAAGGGGGAAAAGGACTCAGGAGCCTAAAGGGGGAAAAGGACTCAGGAGCCTAAAGGGGGAAAAGGACTCAGGAGCCTAAAGGGGGAAAAGGACTCAGGAGCCTAAAGGGGGAAAAGGACTCAGGAGCCTAAAGGGGGAAAAGGACTCAGGAGCCTAAAGGGGGAAAAGGACTCAGGAGCCTAAAGGGGGAAAAGGACTCAGGAGCCTAAAAGGGGAAAAGGACTCAGGAGCCTAAAGGGGGAAAAGGACTCAGGAGCCTAAAGGGGGAAAAGGACTCAGGAGCCTAAAGGGGGAAAAGGACTCAGGAGCCTAAAGGGGGAAAAGGACTCAGGAGCCTAAAGGGGGAAAAGGACTCAGGAGCCTAAATGGGGAAAAGGACTCAGGAGCCTAAAGGGGGAAAAGGACTCAGGAGCCTAAAGGGGGAAAAGGACTCAGGAGCCTAAAGGGGGAAAAGGACTCAGGAGCCTAAAGGGGGAAAAGGACTCAGGAGCCTAAAGGGGGAAAAGGACTCAGGAGCCTAAAGGGGGAAAAGGACTCAGGAGCCTAAAGGGGGAAAAGGACTCAGGAGCCTAAAGGGGGAAAAGGACTCAGGAGCCTAAAGGGGGGAAAGGACTCAGGAGCCTAAAGGGGGGAAAGGACTCAGGAGCCTAAAGGGGGAAAAGGACTCAGGAAAAAAGTCTACAGTGTGCAGCACACTCACCACTCTTCCTGTGTACGTGTCTCTTCCCAGCCTCCCTGAAGGCCACCATGGCCCTGAAGTAAGCTCTGAGGACGGCCCAGCGGAAGGTGGCTGGGGGGTCGATGCCCATCAGGCCACAGATGAAGGCGTTCTTACTGCTCTTCAGCAGGGCCACGATGTCCGGACGCATGTGGTCCGTATTCTTCTCCCGGAAGTCCTGTGTGGGAATACGTGAGTGAGTTAGTGAGTGAGTGAGTGAGAGAGAGAGAGAGAGTGAAGGGCTAAGCATTGCACTCAGTTCACCCTCAGTTTACAAACACATAAGCTCAGCTTAGCTTCAATACATATTTCAGCTTTTAATTTCCTCTCTAGTGAGACTTTCATTGGAACAGGTACACAGCTTCTTGTATAATATATAATAATATGCCATTTAGCAGACGCTTTTATCCAAAGCGACTTACAGTCATGTGTGCATACATTTTTTTTAACGTATGGGTGGTCCCGGGGATCGAACCCACTACCCTGGCGTTACAAGCGCCATGCTCTACCAATTGAGCTACAGATTGTATGGTATGGCAGAAGAACTCCTGAGGTTTCCAAAACCATGTCACTAAAGAAGCCGTGTAATAGAGGATGCACTCAGTTTGAACTGGATTGCAACACCTCTAATTAAAACATTTCTTAATGCTCCTCTCCGCAGTGTAATTATATTGATTGATGCCTCATATATTGCCAATGTGGTTCCAACCAAGCTGTGAAGTGTTACTTGGACTCTGTTCCATCCAAAAACAACAATAGTAAATACCATGGAAATTAACAGGTTATTCAAGAGAGAATGAAGCGTTTGTTGTTCGCAGGAGACGAGGTAGAAACAAGTTTAGCTAAAGACGACTGTCCAGACCTGCACAGTGTGTGAAATATTCCTGGTTGCCAAGTCTGAGGTCTGGGTTATAGGACTCTGCAGCAGGGAACCGGGCCAAGAGAGTGATGAAGAAATCCCCCTGTACAGGAATGTGTAAGTCTTCACAGCCCATTACTGGGTGTGTGTGTCTGTGCCTGTCAGCTACAGTAGACTATATGTCCAAATGCATGAAACACCTTGCCTGATTTGAACTACAACCTCCCACGCAAAAAGAAAACACTACCACAGAGATATGAGATGACCCCTATAACCTTAACACTACCGTGCTAACCTGAACCATGCTGGCTCTGATATGATTCCTGCCAAAGTAAACAGTAGTTGGTCCTACAGACATTTCCATTCAATGGAATGATTTAAGCTAGGACGCTATGACACAAACATGAAGCTCTCGTTGAACCCAGACAGGCAGACACTGACCTTGACCCCGTATTTGACCTTGCCGGCGTAGTGGCGGATGATGAAGGCGGGCTCCATGACGGCGGGGAACTCGATGTAGCCGTTGCCCTCATGCTGACGCTTGAACTTGTCCAGCAGAGTCTGGTTAGAGGCCTGGGGGAAGCTGGGACAAGGATGACGGGGGGGGGGGGGGGGGGGTGATGTCATCATGTCTCAGAGAGGATCACAACACAGAAACACAGACGGACACAGACAGAAACACAGACGGACACAGACAGACACCTATTCATCCCGCTCTCCTCTTCTAGTCCCTACAGAATAATGATTCTGATTATATAGTAGCACAAAGAGTTATGGGTGGTTCCAACTTCCACAACTCCTCCTTGGAATCTTCATCCATAGAACGAAGTCACCCATGAACACTGATGTAAGGTCAGTTTTATATTTCCCCTCTAATGGCTAAGGCAAGGATTAATGGAGGGTGAGCTGATCCTAGATTTACACCTAAGAGTCAAACTCTCCCCATAGAGAGAAGGTGGTTGGGCCAGAGGAGGACGATAAACTCCTGCTTTCTCTCAAGCCTTTAGAGACGCTGCACAGCAGTTCCCCTGTCAGAAGTGCTCACAGTAAACCAACAGCTTACAGGAAGAGGAGAGGAAGAGTGGGTCAGGGGGAGGCTAAGGGGAACTTGAGCTATGACAAACACAGAGCGCCAGGGACTCGATTTCCAGGTATTTCAAGTGGGAGGAATTCGGTGCGTCAGTGTCCAAATCAAGAAGGAGCGTTTAGTTACAACACATGGAGAGGGAATGATGAGGACGTTGTACTGAAACAAAAATGTCCCATTTCAGCCATGCTCATGAATGAATTAAAACATGCTTATTAAAACTGTCTGTTATCAGAAGAGGACTGTTTGGATATCAGGTTGTGTATATTTTAAGACTTCATAGAGTATGCAGTATGAAGCGACCTGAATATCTCCCATTACAGAGTATCACTGTTCTCCACTATAACATCATCCTAGTCACAGTCACTTCCTTGCCAGTCTTACGGAGTGGAATCATGCATCGTATTTTGACCCAGGTCTGACAGAGCAAGAGGGAATCTGAAAGAGAGAGCGAGAGAGGTCTGATGGACTCACTTGGACTCTTCATCCAGCAGGTGGAGCAGCGCTGTGGGTTTCTTGCTGATGAGGTTGATGCAGCCTGTGTTGTCGACGTAGTCAATGTTGTGCCAGCTGATGCCCTCCGCCCTGTACTCCTCCTATACAAACAAATCAAATCACATTTTATTTGTCACATGCGCCGAATACAACAGGTGTAGACCTTAGCGTGAAATGCTTACTTACAATCCCTTAACCAACAATGCAGTTTTAAGAAAATAGAGTTAAGAAAATATTTACTAAATAAACTACAGTAAAAAATAAAAAATAATAAAACTTAACGCCATAAAATAACAATAATGAGGCTATATACAGGGGGTACCGGTACCGAGTCAATGTGCGGGGGTACAGGTTAGTCGAGGTAATTTGTACATGTAGGTAGGGGTAAAGTTACTATGCATAGATAATAAACAAAAGGGGAGGTGTCAATGCAAATAGTCCGGGTGGCTATTTGATTAATTAATTGAACGCTGAGCTGTAGTCAATGAACAGCATTCTCACATAGGTGTTCCTTTTTGTCCAGGTGGGAAAGGGCAGTGTGGAGTGCGATTGAGATTACGTCGTCTGTGGATCTGTTGGGGCGGTATGCGAATTGGAGTAGGTCTAGGGTTTCCAGGATGAACAAACAACAGAAACATGAAGATGTGATCTTACTATTAATGTACAATGCTATGGTTCAACACTCAAAGTAAGTATAGTAAGAATCTTATCAATTTGTACCAAATACCACTGAGCCCCATAACATTGTATGGGACCTCCCTTTTCTCTTATATGCTGTTCTACAGAGGTTTGGGTTGTCTGCAACAACTGCAAAGTCAGAAAACTATGCATATGGTGGTGGAGTAAGGGAAACTGATTGCCCTGACAAACATCAATCACATAACCGTCATTCACAGCCCACACATCACACATTTCATCCAAAGGACAGGTTAAAAAACATGTACTTGTACTCTAACTGTATGGTGTTTCTTCACACTTGGCACTGGAGGTTGGTGGCACCTTAATTGGGGAGGACGGGCTCTTGGTAACGTCTGGAGCCGAATTGGTGGAACGGTATCAAATACATCGAAACACATGGTTTCTATTTGTTTGATGCCATTCCATTCGCTCCGTCCCAGCCATTATTATGGGCCGTCCTCCCCTCAGAAGCCTCCACTGACCCTTGACACTGGGCCTGAACAAACAAAACAACAGTGTTCCAGTAGTAGTGTTGCTTTCCTGTTGTGCTACAACACAGCACAACCTTTCCCTGTGCTGAGCTGTGCTGTGCTGGGCTGGGCTGGGCTGGGCTGGGCTGGGCTGGGCTGGGCAGGGCAGAGCTGGGCTGAGCTGGGCTGGGCTGGGCTGGGCTGGGCTGGGCTGGGCTGGGCTGAGCTGGGCTGAGCTGGGCTAGGCTGGGCTGGGCTGGGCTGGGCCTGCCTGGACCACTTTGCGGTTTAATAATGTGAAAAGCATTCTTAGCATTTTGCAGTGTTTTTCCCCTCCTGCACGTCGTCTCCTTGACTCGCTGGGAAAAAGAACGGCGCAATAAAGGACTATAATCCCAGCGAGGGTTTAATCAAATCAATCTCCTTCACCCTCCTTTCCCCCCCCTCCTTTCTTTTAGCCAAAAGTCACACAAGTCAGCTGAACAAACCAGTTAATCTGTTATCCCACTGTCCTCGCAAATAAGGACTGGGAAATACGAGAACAAACCTCATTGGTGCGCTGCATGGGCACAAAAACAATAACCTAATACGGTGGTTTATGATCCCAGTCTGTAGAAGAATGGAATGAACCAACGGTCCAGTCCTTCAATGCTAGGCTCAAATGAAAATATTTGCCCGCCATGATTATTGTACTTGGTACAAGCTGACAGTGTTCATGGTTAGAATTTGGGAAGGGTGACCTGATCCTAGATCTGTGACTAAAAGGGAGCATATACACTACCAGTCAAAAGTTTGGACACACCTACTAATTCAAGGGTTTTTCTTTATTTGTAAACATTTTTACATTGTAGAATAATAGTGAAGACATCAAAAAAATGAAATAACACATATGGAATCATGTTGTAACCAAAACAAGTGTTAAACAATCAAAATATATTTTATATTTGAGATTCTTCAAATAGCCACCCTTTGCCTTGATGACAGCTTTGCACACTCTTGGCATTTGGGAAGGGTGACCTGATCCTAGATCTGTGACTAAAAGGGACCACATATATGTATTGTGTTTACACCACAAACGCTGTACAAGGTTCTATAAAATGTAGTGGATATTTCAGATATGGTAGGCTCAGGCTGATGTGTCACAATGCCATAGTGCATACAGCATCTGCTATGTTTGTCTGTTAACCTCGGTCTCTATTGTGGACCGTCTTAAATCTGCTGTTTGTCTGTTAACCTCGGTCTCTATTGTGGACCGTCTTAAATCTGCTGTTTGTCTGTTAACCTCGGTCTCTATTGTGGACCGTCTTAAATCTGCTGTTTGTCTGTTAACCTCGGTCTCTATTGTGGACCATCTTAAATCTGCTGTTTGTCTGTTAACCTCGGTCTCTATTGTGGACCGTCTTAAATCAGCTGTTTGTCTGTTAACCTCGGTCTCTATTGTGGACCGTCTTAAATCAGCTGTTTGTCTGTTAACCTCGGTCTCTATTGTGGACCGTCTTCAATCTGCTGTTTGTCAGTTAACCTCCGTCTCTAATCTGCTTCCCTCTCTTGACTCCGTCACGTCTCCTTCAGTGAGCCTCGATCTGGCCAACAACATGAACGAACCCCGGTAGCACATGGAAAAACCATAAAACTACATTTACAAGATCTCTATAAATGGTTAGGTAAAAACACATACCGAACCACATACCATTAACTGTATAATGAGCGCTCGTGTGTGTGTGTAAGCTCTTGTGTGTGCATGTCCGTGTCTGTGCGTATCTGTGTGCATGTCTGTGTGTGTGAGTGTGTGTGTGAGTGTGTGTGTGTGTGAGTGTGTGTGTGTGTGTGTGTGTGTATACAAGTGTGTGAGGAGTCTAAGTATTCCAAGAATCCCTCCATGTGTAGTGATTTATGATGGTGATGTCATGCCTGCCAGACGTAGCTGGAGATGAGCCAACCTGGACGTCTGTCAACTTTGCCCCCCCCTGTCGCTTGTTCCGTCACACACACCCACACACTTCCTTTCACTGAGGGGCAACATGCAAATACAGGCTAGCAGAATTTCTCTTTAGACAGAGTAATTACGTGGGAAAAAAGCTCCTTGATGCCACCTTGATATTGTCTCCATGTTGATCTCTAGTCTGTAAGGGACACCACTAGGCTTTCCCAATGTAGCCTCCAACACTTTGGTTTCCTACAACTATTTCTAGTGGATTTCCTTCCCTAGTGCAGGTTAGTCATGCTATCACAACAATACAATCCAGATATTCAAATAAACCCCTGCTTTATTCAATTTCCCATGAGCACAAATAACTTGCCTTCTCCTGACGTTGCACCCTTGAGCACGGCTAAAACGGTTCTGCAGCATGGCTGCCCTGGCCTCCAAACCATGGCAAATAACCCAGTCCTTATTTTCTGTTACCCAGAGGACTTGGACGTCTGCAATGGGACCTTCCTGTCAAGGAAAGCACTGGGCAAAACATGCCTGGACAACTATGGTGAGTGCTTGGAAAAGGGAAAGCATTAGAATCGATGATCCTTGTGCTACTCAAGCAGGTCACATTGACAGCCCGATTCTTGGATGTCAACACAGTCACACATTGACGATGGGCTGGCGTGTTCTCACTATAACAGGGTCTGAACATGCCTGTCTGCACAGAGAGCCTTTTAGTGTGACTTACAGGATCACACAATATGGAGACATTTTCTAGTCAAATCATAAATCAGTGACTTTGAGGGCATGTTGATGCTATACATGACTTGGATCAGCCACAGTTCAGTCAGTATAAACATCAAGGCCCATGCTCTGTATACACTATGGACGATGACAACTTCAGCACAGCGTAACACGAGACATGATTATCAACACAATAGTTGTTAGCTAATAGCAGAAAGAAGACTGTGACCCTGCTAGCTGGCTGTGTACAGTACAGTAGGCCACCATGCTGTTCATTGAGTGTGAATGGACCATAAACACTGTGCTCCTCTACGTTGCCAGCAGTGGTTTAGACGTCTGATGGTTTGCCAACACTGCTGATATGACAGTCACTGGGGAGAGAGACGCTGCAGCTTGCTGAATGACACACTCCACCCGCACTCTGGAGGATTTCAGGCCACACACACACACCTCTCTCTTATAGCAATGCCTCTACGAGAATGTGCATGCCTGGGATTATTTTGTAATTTTTAATTTATAAGCTCAAAATTATCAAAAAGAAATGTAGTGGATAAGGACATTTATAACCACCAGAAACGGTAGTGGATAAGGACATTTATAACCACCAGAAACGGTAGTGGATAAGGACATTTATAACCACCAGAAACGGTAGTGGATAAGGACATTTATAACCACCAGAAACGGTAGTGGATAAGGACATTTATAACCACCAGAAACGGTAGCGGATAAGGACATTTATAACCACCAGAAACGGTAGCGGATAAGGACATTTATAACCACCAGAAACGGTAGCGGATAAGGACATTTATAACCACCAGAAACGGTAGCGGATAAGGACATTTATAACCACCAGAAAAATGGCTGCCTGCTTATAACAAGCAGCACATGGTTGCTTTAGTAAATTCTGAGTATTGAGTTCAGAACTATACCAGAGTATAGTCTTGATTGAGTTCTAACACTTCAGAACTATATCGGAGTATTGTCTTGATTGAGCTCTAACAGTTCAGAACTATATCGGAGTATTGTCTTGATTGAGTTCTAACACTTCATTTCAGTGGTCTTCTATGACAATTCATTTCATAAGCCATTTGTTCTGTTGAGGAACAGTACATCTTAACATAGGAAATCCCACAAAATCGGACTTATTAGTAGCACGATGCAATGGCCCAACCTTACCAAAGCATGAAGCAAACAAACCCTCTTAGAAGTTGAGTGAGGGCTGTACATGTTCAAAAGCCATGGCTAATTTTTAACATGGAGGTTAATGAAGGCAGTGGCTTTATGGATGGGTGCCTTTGTACAGGAGGCCTCCTTCAGCAAATACAGTATGTGTCATTGCCGATATGGCACTGTAAAAGGAACTCTCCAATCAGTTTCAGTTGTACTCACTAAGAGTCCTAAAGGACAAGTGATTCAGTCAATCAGTTTCAGTTGTACTCACTAAGGCTGCGTTTAGACAGGCAGCCAAATTATGATATTTTTTCACTAATTGGTCTTTTGACCAATCAGATCAGCTTTGAAAAAGATCTGATGTCATTGGTCAAAAGACCAATTAGTGGAAAAAAATATCAGAATTGGGCTGCCTGTCTTAACGCAGCCTAAAAGTACTAAAGGACAAGTGACTCAGTCAATCGTGGTTAAACATGATGTTTACCTACAAAGCTGATCATGACCGAAACAACCTTTTTCTCCAATCCAGTCAGTTAACACCAACACACATCCATCATAATGAGGATTGAGGAGGTCATGCACATCCATCATAATGAGGGTTGAGGAGGTAACATACATCCATCATAATGAGGGTTGAGGAGGTAACATACATCCATCATAATGAGGGTTGAGGAGGTAACAGACATCCATCATAATGAGGGTTGAGGAGGTAACACACATCCATCATAATGAGGGTTGAGGAGGTAACACACATCCATCATAATGAGGGTTGAGGAGGTAACATCCATCCATCATAATGAGGGTTGAGGAGGTAACATCCATCCATCATAATGAGAGTTGAGGAGGTAACACACATCCATCATAATGAGGGTTGAGGAGGTAACATACAGTGAGGGGAAAAAAGTATTTGATCCCCTGCTGATTTTGTACGTTTGCCCACTGACAAAGAAATGATCAGTCTATAATTGTAATGGTAGGTTTATTATAACAATGCCATTTAGCAGACACTTTATCCAAAGCGACTTACAGTCATGCGTGCATACATTTTTGTGTATGGGTGGTCCCGGGGATCGAAACCACAAGCGCCGTGCTCTACCAGCTGAGCTACAGAGGACCACCCATTTTATAAAAAAATCCAGAAAAACTCATGTCAAAAATGTTATAAATTGATTTGCATTTTAATGAGGGAAATAATTATTTGACCCCTCTGCAAAACATGACTTAGTACTTGGTGGCAAAATCCTTGTTGGCAATCACAGAGGTCAGACGTTTCTTGTAGTTGGCCACCAGGTTTGCACACATCTCAGGAGGGCTAGGCCACTCCAGGACCTTAATGTGCTTCTTCTTGAGCCACTCCTTTGTTGCCTTGGCCGTGTGTTTTGGGTCATTGTCATGCTGGAATACCCATCCACGACCCATTTTCAATGCCCTGGCTGAGGGAAGGAGGTTCTCACCCAAGATTTGACGGTACATGGCCCCGTCCATCATCCCTTTGATGCGGTGAAGTTGTCCTGTCCCCTTAGCAGAAAAACACCCCCAAAGCATAATGTTTCCACCTCCATGTTTGACGGTGGCGATGGTGTTCTTGGGGTCATAGGCAGCATTCCTCCTCTTCCAAACACGGCGAGTTGAGTTGATGGCAAAGAGCTCGATTTTGGTCTCATCTGACCACAACACTTTCACCCAGTTCTCCTCTGAATCATTCAGATGTTCATTGGCAAACTTCAGACGGGCCTGTATATGTGCTTTCTTGAGCAGGGGGACCTTGCGGGCGCTGCAGGATTTCAGTCCTTCACAGCGTAGTGTGTTAACCAATTGCTTTCTTGGTGACTATGGTCCTTGAGATCATTGACAAGATCCTCCTGTGTAGTTCTGGGCTGATTCCTCACCGTTCTCATGATCATTGCAACTCCACGAGGTGAGATCTTGCATGGCGCCCCAGGCCTAGGGAGATTGACAGTTCTTTTGTGTTTCTTCCATGTGCGAATAATCGCACCAACTGTTGTCACCTTCTCACCAAGCTGCTTGGCGGTGGTCTTGTAGCCCATTCCAGCCTTGTGTAGGTCTACAATCTTGTCCCTGACATCCTTGGAGAGCTCTTTGGTCTTGGCCATGGTGGAGAGTTTGGAATCTGATTGATTGATTGCTTCTGTGGACAGGTGTCTTTTATACAGGTAACAAACTGAGATTAGGAGCACTCCCTTTAAGAGTGCGCTCCTAATCTCAGCTCGTTACCTGTATAAAAGACACCTGGGAGCCAGAAATCTTTCTGATTGAGAGGGGGTCAAATACTTATTTCCCTCATTAAAATGCAAATCAATTTATAACATTTTTGACATGCGTTTTTCTGGATTTTGTTGTTGTTATTCTGTCTCTCACTGTTCAAATAAACCTACCATTAAAATTATAGACTGATCATTTCTTTGTCAGTGGGAAAACATACAAAATCAGCAGGGGATCAAATACTTTTTTCCCTCACTGTACATCCATCATAATGAGGGTTGAGGAGGTAACATACATCCATCATAATGAGGGTGGAGGAGGTAACATACATCCATCATAATGAGGGTTGAGGAGGTAACATCCATCCATCATAATGAGGGTTGAGGAGGTAACATACATCCATCATAATGAGGGTTGAGGTGGTAACATACATCCATCATAATGAGGGTTGAGGAGGTAACATACATCCATCCTAATGAGGGTTGAGGAGGTAACATACATCCATCATAATGAGGGTTGAGGGGGTAACATCCATCCATCATAATGAGGGTTGAGGAGGTAACATACATCGATCATAATGAGGGTTGAGGAGGTAACATACATCCATCATAATGAGGGTTGAGGAGGTAACATACATCCATCATAATGAGGTTTGAGGAGGTAACATACATCCATCATAATGAGGGTTGAGGAGGTAACATCCATCCATCATAATCAGTAGTCAGAGGGTTGAAGAGGTGAGTCATGTGGTGGTCAGCCCCATAATAAACCCTATTGCATAACCCACTGGAGGAGCCTGCCTGCGTCTTTAAAGGACTACTGTATAGTAGTCTTCCATGTAAGTGCATTGTGCATAAGCACATTTAGTACTGAAAGGGTGCAGGAATGTCAAATGCCTTACCTGCTCAAGCTTAAAGATGTGCTGATTGAAGTAGTGTTGGAGCCTCTCGTTGGCGAAGTTGATACAGAACTGCTCAAAGCTGTTGTTTTCGTAGTCCTCAAAGCCAAAGATGTCCAGCACTCCGATGGAAAAGATCTGTGAGGGATACATGAGGGTGAAATCTCAATTGACGATATGCGTTTTGATTAAAAAACGATTAAATATGAAGGCCATATTGGTGAAAGTCTTACTGAGAAAGTTACCAAAGATCCTTAGCCATATAAATGGCAAACAAGCTCAACCAAAGCCATTCAAACAAAACCACTGATGTCACTGTTTCCAGAAGGTGGTTCATACCATGATTTATTAAATCAATAAAAAAGCATTGTCTTATCGCAGCATGTCTCTGCCAACGTGCTCATGCTCTATTTGAACACCTGTAACAGAAGTATAAAGCCTGTGTGTATCCAGTGCTTCAACTATGACCGTGGACACAGTTATTCTGGGTGAAGAGGTGAGCGGCAGGTAGCCTAGTGGTTAGAGAGGTGAGCCAGCAACTGGAGGATTGCCAGTTCGAATCCCGGGTTCGACGGAAAACAATCTGGCAGGAGGTAAGCTGGCAAACGGAGGGTAAACGTTGTGCCCTTGAGCAAGGCACTTAACCGCCCAAACAACAGCTCCCCGGGCGCCCAGTGTGGCAGCCCAACACACCTCTCCAAAACCTGTATATGTATGCAGTGGCGTAAAGTACTTTAGTACAAATATTTAAAAGTACTACTTAAGTCATTTTTTGGAGGTATCTTGTACTTTACTATTTACATTTTTGACAACTTTTACTTTTACTTCACCACATTCCTAAAGAAAATAATGTACTTTTTACTCCATACATTTTCCCTGACACCCAAAAGTACACGTTACATTTTGAATGCTTAGCAGGACAGGAAAATGGTCCAATTCACACACTTATTAAGAGAACATCCCTGGTCATCCCTACTGCCTCTGATCTGGCGGACTCACTAAACACAAATGCTTCCTTTGTAAATGATGTCTGAGTGTTGGAATGTGGCCCTGGCTATCCATACATTTAAAAAACAAGAAAATCGTGCCGTCTGTTTTGCTTAATATAAGGAATGTGAAATTATTTATACTTGTACTTTTGATACTTAAGTATATTTAAAACCAAATACTTTTAGACTTTTACTCAAGTAGTATTTCACTGGGCGACTTTCACTTTCACTTTCACTTTGAGTCATTTTCTATTAAGGTATCTTTACTTTTACTCAAGTAGGACGATTGGGTACTTTTTCCACCACTGTATGTATGTATGTGTGTCTTTCGGAGGGGTTGGGTTAAAAGCAGAAGTAACATTTTGGTTGGACCTTGAAATCGACCAATAAAGTGATCTTAATCTTAATGAAGTGGAGAGGTGAGCATGTGATCAGCGCATGACATAGTTATGTTATAAGCAGACATGAGCATGTCATAACAAAGCATGACAGCAGTCACGTTGGTCTTACCTTGGCGCTCTCTTCCAAGTCCCGGTTGTTGAGCAGCGCGTGGTTGATCCGGAACACGATCCAGTCAAACAGTGCGCTGTACAGGGACTTGGCCATGGAGTCTCGCACCGTGCCCGCCTGGAGGAACACACCAAAACATATCCATATTACTACTGACCTACTGCACCTCACTATTCATCCATATTACTACTGACCTACTGCACCTCACTATTCATCCATATTACTACTGACCTACTGCACCTCACTATTCATCCATATTACTACTGACCTACTGCACCTCACTATTCATCCATATTACTACTGACCTACTGCACCTCACTATTCATCCATATTACTACTGACCTACTGCACCTCACTATTCCTCCATATTACTACTGACCTACTGCACCTCACTATTTCTCCATATTACTACTGACCTACTGCACCTCACTATTCATCCATATTACTACTGACCTACTGCACCTCACTATTCATCCATATTACTACTGACCTACTGCACCTCACTATTCATCCATATTACTACTGACCTACTGCACCTCACTATTCCTCCATATTACTACTGACCTACTGCATCTCACTATTCATCCATATTACTACTGACCTACTGCACCTCACTATTCATCCATATTACTACTGACCTACTGCACCTCACTATTCATCCATATTACTACTGACCTACTGCACCTCACTATTCATCCATATTACTACTGACCTACTGCACCTCACTATTCATCCATATTACTACTGACCTACTGCACCTCACTATTCATCCCTGTTACTACTGACCTACTGCATCTCACTATTCATCCATATTACTACTGACCTACTGCACCTCACTATTCATCCATATTACTACTGACCTACTGCATCTCACTATTCATCCATATTACTACTGACCTACTGCACCTCACTATTCATCCCTGTTACTACTGACCTACTGCATCTCACTATTCATCCATATTACTACTGACCTACTGCACCTCACTATTCATCCCTGTTACTACTGACCTACTGCATCTCACTATTCATCCATATTACTACTGACCTACTGCACCTCACTATTCATCCATATTACTACTGACCTCAAAAGGTTGAATGTGAAAGACCTGGGCCCATATTCACAAAGAACCTCCTCTTATTCATTTGTATCTAAATGGCTAAACTGATCCTAGATCAGCACTCCTACTCTGAGACTCTCGTGCCATGGGTCCATGGAATACCCTAAACACTTCTATCAGACAATGGGGTCCATGGAATACCCTAAACACTTCTATCAGACAATGGGGTCCATGGAATACCCTAAACACTTCTATCAGACAATGGGGTCCATGGAATACCCTAAACACTTCTATCAGACAATGGGGTCCATGGAATACCCTAAACACTTCTATCAGACAATGGGGTCCATGGAATACCCTAAACACTTCTATCAGACAATGGGGTCCATGGAATACCCTAAACACTTCTATCAGACAATGGGGTCCATGGAATACCCTAAACACTTCTATCAGACAATGGAATACCCTAAACACTTCTATCAGACAATGGAATACCCTAAACACTTCTATCAGACAATGGAATACCCTAAACACTTCTATCAGACAATGGAATACCCTAAACACTTCTATCAGACAATGGAATACCCTAAACACTTCTATCAGACAATGGAATACCCTAAACACTTCTATCAGACAATGGAATACCCTAAACACTTCTATCAGACAATGGAATACCCTAAACACTTCTATCAGACAATGGAATCAACTTCACTTGTGTGGATTTCCTGCTTTAATTATACAATGTTCCAAACATCTGGGCCCCATCGGGTTTGGCTTCAAATGAATAACTAATAAACATCTAGAAATCAACATGGATTTGTTGCTTGTTTTTCTACATTGGAATCAAACAAGGCTAAATCTCTTCCAATATATACTGAACAAAAATATAAAAACGCAACATGCAACAATTTCAACGATTTTACTGAGTTACAGTTCATATACCATCAACAGACAGTGAAGGGCTGTTTGTCATCTTCTGTTGCCATGCCTAAATGTCCATTAATCAACAAGGTGAGATAGATTTACCAGACACAAAAATGTGACCCAACTGTGTGGGAGGTTAGTTTAGTTTCCAGTACAAGTGCCTGCAGAGCTTCAGATGTCTACTGTTGCTCAAAACATGCCATTATACAAAGGTACCGCAAAAGTTGAAATGACTGTCTTTTACATAATTTACTACTTTATTTTTAGTGACTACTGACCGATCTGCCTAGCAACTCCCACAGGTCATACAAAATGATATTTATATTGCTTGCAAGAGTCTTAAAAAGTGAGAGGCCTTTTCATATTTAAAGGAAGTTGGATTCAAAACATTCTGATGAGAATTCATCTTTTAAATATCTCAATAACAAATGGGTAAGACAATTAGAGATAAAAATAAATCCATGGTACTTGAGTTTTCAAGTAGTAGAATACCAGTTTAGACTATAGAGTGAATGAGTAAAAGTTCACTGTTGCAACAATGTTTACAGAAAGGACCACCCAAAGAGCTGCCAAAACAATCAGCACTCTTTCTTCATATAAAATGGCTCCTGAACAGCTAATGTCTGGAATGAGGGCGTATCTGTGTAGTATAAAAGGTGTGTGTAATGTGGATGTTTCTTGTATGCTGTGATATGGCGTAGCCACATGCTAGTTGGGGAATGGGAGGTAGGACTGAAGAGCGATCTTGTGGAAAGGATCGACTTTGTGGAAAAGATTGAGATAAAATACCCATCCAACATGTGGACATACTGTCGGTGTAAACGACGAACAATAAGAGGTAGCCAATAGGCAATTATACTTAAAATAACAATTATACTTTAGAATTATCCTTAAAAGAATAGGCCTCCGATTTCCACTTTGTGAGCTTGTTGGTCAATCTTTCAGCTGGGTCTTGTCTGCATTACACGGCGGTGGCATGTGTTTGTTTCCAGAGAAACCCTCTCTGGTGTCTGTAAACACACTAGGCAGCTCTCTGGTGATGCAGCCTTAGTGGACTAGCATTAAAGAAAAGGAGCTTGTGCCATTGGAATTATGAGAGCTGCGGCAGTCTTTCTCAAAAGGGACTTTTTCAGTAGCTTGGTGTAAGGTTGACTTGCAATGCGGATGCACATTTCAAGGATACTTCACCAACCTGTTCATTTGTTTGGTTAACTTAAAACCATATCTAGGTTTTTGCATGGCTACAAACACGCTCACATTAAAAGGGGGTCTGTTCAGTAAGGCCAGCGGAACTAACAGGTCTACACACAGCCACTTTCCACTCCCATTCCCTAGTCAGAGCTTCCAAGGCCAAAATTACAGACATGGTGTATGCGTGCATGTGCGCGTGTGTGTATATGTGTGTGTGTGTGTGTGTATACAGTGCATTCGAAAAGTATTCAGACCCCTTGACTTTTTCAACCTTATTCTAAAATGGATTAAATTGTTTTTTCCCCCCTCATCAATCTACACACAATACCCCATAATGACAAAGCAAAAACTGGTTTTCAATTTTCTTTCAAATTTATTAAAAATAAAAAAACGGAAATATTACATTTACATAAGTATTCAGACCCTTTACTCAGTACTTTGTTGAAGCACTTTTGGCAGCGATTACATTTCTTAGGTATGACGCTACAAGCTTGGCACACCTGATCTTCTCTGCAGATCCTCTCAAGCTCTGTCAGGTTCGATGGGGAGTGTCGCTGCACAGCTATTTTCAGGTCTCTCCAGAGAGATGTTCGATCGGGTTCAAGTCCGGGCTCTGGCTGGGCCACACAAGGACATTCAGAGACTTGTCCCGAAGCCACTCCTGCGTTGTCTTGGCTGTGTGGTTAGGGTCGTTGTCCTTGGAAGGTGAACCTTCGCCCCAGTCTGAGGTCCTGAGAGCTCTAGAGCAGGTTTTCATCAAGGATCTCTCTGTAATTCGCTCCGTTCATCTTTCCCTCGATCCTGACTAGTCTCCCAGTCCCTGCCGCTGAAAAACATCCCCACAGCATGATGCTGCCACCACCATGCTTCACCATAGGGATGGTGCCAGGTTTCCTCCAAAAATGACACTTGGCATTCAGGCCAAAGAGTTCAATCTCTGTTTCATCAGACCAAATAATCTTGTTTCTCATGGTCTGAGAGTCCTTTAGTTGCCTTTTGGCAAACTCCAAGCGGGCTGTCATGTGCCTTTTACTGAGGAGTGGCTTCCGTCTGATTGGTGGAGTGCTGCAGAGATGGTTGTCCTTCTGGAAGGTTCTCCCATCTCCACAGAAGAACTCTAGAGCTCTGTCAGAGTGACCATCGGGTTCTTGGTCACCTCCCTGACCAAGGCCCTTCTTTCCCGATTACTCAGTTTGGCAGGGCAGCCAGCTCTAGGAAGAGTCTTGGTGGTTCCAAAATTCTTTCATTTAAAAATGATGGAGGCCACTGTGTTCTTGGGGACCTTAAATGCTGCAGAAATGTTTTGTTACCCTTCCCCAGATCTGTGCCTTGACACAATCCTGTCTCGGAGCTCTAAGGATAATTCCTTCGACCTCATGGCTTGGTTTTTGCTCTGACATGCACTGTCAACTGTGGGACCTTATATAGACAAGTGTGTGCCTTTCCAAATCATGTCCAATCAATTGAATTTACCACAGGTGGACTCCAATCAAGTTGTAGAAACATCTCAAGGGTGATCAATGGAAACAGGATGCACCTGAGCTCAATTTCGAGTCTCATAGCAAAGGGTCTGAATACTTATGTAAATAAGGTATTTCTGTTTGTTATTTTTAATACATTTGCAAAAATTTATAAAACCTTGTTTTCGCTTTGTCATTATAGGGTATTGTGTGTAGATTGATGAGGATTTTTATTTATTTAATCCATTTTAGAATAAGGCTGTAACTTAACAAAATGTGGAAAAAGTCAAGGGGTCTGAATACTTTCCGAATGCACTGTGCGTGTGTGTGTGTGTACGTATGTGTACGTGTGTGTGTGTGTGTGTAGCTGTGAGTTCCGCTGGCCCTGCGGAGCAGACCCCTTTTAACGGCCCTGACATCTGCTTTGGCCTACCCCACTGTACACATCCATCTGAACCCAACCGGGTAAACAGACAGACCCAACCGGACAAACAGACAGAGACTGACAGAGACAGACAGACAGACCCAACCGAACAGACAGACAGAGACAGACAGACAGAGACAGACAGAGACAGACAGACAGAGACAGACAGACAGACAGAGACAGACAGACAGAGACAGACAGACAGAGACAGACAGACAGAGACAGAGACAGACAGAGACAGAGACAGACAGAGACAGACAGAGACAGAGACAGACAGAGACAGACAGAGACAGACAGAGACAGACAGAGACAGACAGAGAGACAGATAGACAGATAGACAGATAGACAGAGAGAGACAGAGAGAGACAGAGAGAGACAGAGAGAGACAGACAGAGACAGAGACAGACAGAGACTGACAGAGACAGACAGAGACAGACAGACAGAGACTGACAGACAGACCGACCAGCTCTGACTCCAGCTGCTTCACAGCCTGCCCTGGGACTGGGACCCAGTGTTTCCCCTATATCGTTATTTAGATAGGCAGGGTGCCTACTATTCCTTAGCATTTACCAATGCAGAATAATGCAAAACATCTTGATGATCATATTTTCAAGAATACTTTGGGATTGGGATGAGGAATGGTACGTCTTGAGGTAAGGTGGAGTATTTGACGGTGCCTCTTCTTTGCACTAAGGGTTGATAATGTTTGGGATGAGTTTCAGGTTTGTGCCATTGACTTGGTCTCACCTCAGCCAGTTTGTAGGGCACGATCAGCCTCTCTCCCACTGTCACGGTCTTCCTCGTCGTCAGGGCTTCAAATAGCATCTCTTCCTTGACCTGTACAGAAAAGACAAGAGATCACAATTCATTTCACAGTTGAAAGTCATTTCTGTTTCAGAAACACGAAGGTCATCCTGCTACTGAACACACACCAAGCCCTACAACAGCTTTCATTCTGCCAAATGTTTAGGTAATGAGGGTGGATATGTGCCCTGCTATGTTTAGTGGGGCGGGCCCTCACGGTCATGAGAAAGACTTATTCCTAGTTACTGACACGAGGGGGGCCAACGACCTGCACTATCCTATAAAAATCCTGTAACTAGAGAGTGTAGACTATGTCCCAACACAGTGCACTCTTCTTGGATGTAGACTATGTCCCAACTAGGGTTGCAAAATTCCTGGAACGTTCAATAAATCCCCTGGTTTAACAGAAAACCTGGTTGTAGGATACCGGATTTCTTGCTTGTTCCCTCCTGATTCCGAGGATCCTCCAACCGGGATTTCAGGAAAGCCAGGGAATTTACTGAAAGTTCCAGGAATTTTGCAACCCTAGTGGAGGAATCACAGCAACACTTTATCTGAAGGTACTTAAATACTGATTACAAACCATCTCATATTGAATCATAAGTAAGCTGTATAAATCATCTCATGTTCCTCATATTAACATTATTTAAAAATGGATTTCCCTTTATCTGTAAGATGCTTGATTGACTCTGACCCAACCCATTTGGGGAGCATATGTTCTTTCACATAAAGCACAAGCCATGTTCCTTAGCCACTAGCTGCTTCTGTTGCTTTCCTGCAAACCTCATTGATGGTTGGATCAGTATTCTGAAAATACATCTGCCCTTATAAGTCCTGACTTCTGTCCCTTCGCATCACATGTTCACTGGAAAAACGATAATTCATAAACTGAGGGAAAGAGAGAGAGAGAGAGAAATAGTCTTATGCCTACAGAATATTTGTAGACGGATGACAGAATTGGAAATGATGTAATTATATGCTGCATACAAACCAAATTCCTGACCGAGGAATTGCATTTTCCACCGAGTGGCTTGGTACTGAAAAGCCTTGCACAGTACGTCACTGCAAATGCATCTGAAAACATTCTGACATTGAGTAACAAAGTGCCTGTGTGGATGGGAACACAGTTGAGGAATAGATTTCCACACCCCGCCATCCCCATAGGTCTTATTTCTGACTGTACGTCTCGTTCAATCACCTTCTGTTGTATCCATTATAAAACTATAAAATAGAAAACCTTTCCTGAACTTAAACTTGCACGTGTGTTTTCTTACTCGCACCGGCTTTGTTGACTAGCTCCTTTACTGAGAAGAAACGTCCTTCACTATAGCTGGGATATGTGGTTGTCTCACCTCGCTATCTTAAGATGAACTGTAAGTCGCTCTGGATAAAAGCGTCAGCCGAATGACTAACATGTCAAATGTAAATGTAATAAGGAATCATTTCAACAGTAACATGCTTACCTCTAACAGTTCTGAGACAGTAACATGCTTACCTCTAACAGTTCTGAGACAGTAACATGCTTACCTCTAACAGTTCTGAGACAGTAACATGCTTACCTCTAACAGTTCTGAGACAGTAACATGCTTACCTCTAACAGTTCTGAGACAGTAACATGCTTACCTCTAACAGTTCTGAGACAGTAACATGCTTACCTCTAACAGTTCTGAGACAGTAACATGCTTACCTCTAACAGTTCTGAGACAGTAACATGCTTACCTCTAACAGTTCTGAGACAGTAACATGCTTACCTCTAACAGTTCTGAGACAGTAGGTAGGACTTCTGGATTGCAGATGTCAATGGAGTCATCTCGGTACGTCTTCTTCTTATAGCGGATGTTCCCCAGGTGAAGAATGGCCGACAACAGAGAAAAGATCCTGCGGGACAGAAACATGGCTCGTTTCAACACAGAAACATGG
Source organism: Coregonus lavaretus (assembly GCF_964263955.1). NCBI lineage: Eukaryota > Metazoa > Chordata > Actinopteri > Salmoniformes > Salmonidae > Coregonus > Coregonus lavaretus. Next base: position 156,675 of record NW_028161189.1, read on the forward strand.
CTCGTTTCAACACAGAAACTGGTTAGAGCTTTTGGACAGTGTATCATGGTAATTGACCTGTGACTATGATTCCTTGGCCTGTGTTTGTAATTTCAGTGTATGTCAATGTGTCAGTGTGTGTATGAGCGGTGAGTTTGTGTGTGTGTGCTTGCGTTTGTGTACTCACTGTTTGCGCGTGGCAGGCAGGAATCCCACCATCTCCATGGCCAGCTGCAGTCTCTCAAAGTCGTGCTTCAGGTCCTCCCCTTCCACTGTGAAGCAGTCCTGCACGGGCCAACGACAGGAAACCAGGTGTTATCAGTGTCCATTTGGCAGCCATTTTGGCCTTACCACATCATGGCCTACTACAGGATAGCCATTTTGGCTCAAACAACACTGCAACTGTAGCACAAAATCAGTGCGACTGCCAAACAGTAAGTCAGCCCAGTGTGCTCAGCTGAGCGGATACAGTATGTGCTGTACTAGCCAGTGCTGTGCCATCAACAACACTACATGCTGTATCAGTGACTAACTAACTTAGAGAAAATGTCCACCCAAGAACTGAAGATGACTTGTAGTGACAGGCTTCTCCTAAGACAGCTCAGTGGCATGACACACAGAGAGGCCGAGTGACTTATAAGAGCATGTCATTAGGAAGTTCGGTCTAACAAACCAGAGACAAGAGAGACACATTTCTGGTCAGATTTTAGGGGCCTGGTGAACGATAACATATGCATGTTCTGCTCATGCAGTGGAAAATTCAGGGGCTTTTTCTGCTATGCTTTCTGTGGAAATTTGGCCTGCTGGCAAAGGAAATAAGAAGAGTAGCAATTTATGACCGCCTTTATAGGGTCTGTTGGGGTAAGTGTCTGTATAGGGTATGTTGGGGTAAGTGTCTGTATAGGGTCTGTTGGAGTGTCTGTATAGGGTATGTTGGGGTAAGTGTCTTTATAGGGTCTGTTGGAGTGTCTGTATAGGGTATGTTGGGGTAAGTGTCTGTATAGGGTCTGTTGGGGTAAGTGTCTTTATAGGGTCTGTTGGGGTAAGTGTCTGTATAGGGTCTGTTGGGGTAAGTGTTTTTATAGGGTCTGTTGGAGTAAGTGCTCAAAAGAAGCTGTATCATTTATTTGTTTGTCCATTGGCCAACAGAGAGAAGAGTTATGATTGCAGCATATTAAAGGGATACTTGGGGATGTTGGCAATGAGGCCCTTTACTTCCCCAGAGTCAGATGAACTAGGGGATACCATTTTTATACCTCTGTGTCCAATATGAAGGAAGTTAGAGGTAGTTTCGTGATACAATGCTAACTAGCGTTAGCGCAATGCTAGCAGAAGAAAAAAAATTGTATCCACAAGTTCTGCCACCATGTTAGCATTAAAATAAAAATGGGGAAGTACACTGAACAAAAATATAAATGCAACATGTAAAGTGTTGGTCCCAGTATGAAAATGTATGCACACACTAACTGTAAGTCGCTCTGGATAAGAGCGTCTGCTAAATGACTAAAATGTAATGTAAATGTAATGTTTAATGAGCTGAAATAAAAGATACCCAGACATTTTCAATACGCACAAAAGGCTTCTGTCGCTCAAATTTTGTGCAAAAATGTGTTCACATCTGTTAGTGAGCATTTCTCCTTTGCCAAGATAATCCATCCACCTGACAGGTGTGGCATATCAAGAAGCTGATTAAACAGCATGATCATTACACAGGTGCACCTTGTGCTGCGGACAATAAAAGGCCACTCTAAAATGTGCAGTTTTGTCACAACACAATGCCACAGATGTCTCATGTTTTGAGGGAGCGTGCAATTGGCATGCTGACTGCAGGAATGTCCATCAGAACTGTTGCCATAAAATTGAATGTTAATTTCTCTACCATAAGCCGCCTCCAACATCGCTTTAGAGAATTTGGCAGCATGTCCAATCGGCCTCATAACCGCAGACCACGTGTATGGCATTGTGTGGGCGAGCGTTTTGCTTACATCAATGTTGTGAACAGAGTGCCCCATGGTGGCGGTGGGGTTATGGTATGGGCAGGCATAAGCTACGGACAACAAACACAATTGTATTTTATCGATAGCAATTTGAAGTGAACCATCACTTTAAGACCCATGGTAGATGAGAGTTTGAATCAGATGGTATGACTGCTTATAACACCAGGAGGGCAGAGTGGATCAGATGGTATGACTGCTTATAACACCAGGAGGGCAGAGTGGATCAGATGGTATGACTGCTTATAACACCAGGAGGGCAGAGTGGATCAGATGGTATGACTGCTTATAACACCAGGAGGGCAGAGTGGATCAGATGGTATGACTGCTTATAACACCAGGAGGGCAGAGTGGATCAGATGGTATGACTGCTTATAACACCAGGAGGGCAGAGTGGATCAGATGGTATGACTGCTTATAACACCAGGAGGGCAGAGTGGATCAGATGGTATGACTGCTCCTTTCCAGAGGAATATAAAACACCTCCTCTCCAGCAGAATATAAACACCTCCTCTCCAGCGGAATATAAACACCTCCTCTCCAGAGGAATATAAACACCTCCTCTCCAGCGGAATATAAACACCTCCTCTCCAGCAGAATATAAACACCTCCTCTCCAGCAGAATATAAACACCTCCTCTCCAGAGGAATATAAACACCTCCTCTCCAGCAGAATATAAACACTTCCTCTCCAGAGGAATATAAACACCTCCTCTCCAGAGGAATATAAACCCCTCCTCTCCAGCAGAATATAAACACCTCCTCTCCAGCGGAATATAAACACCTCCTCTCCAGCAGAATATAAACACCTCCTCTCCAGCGGAATATAAACACCTCCTCTCCAGAGGAATATAAACACCTCTCCAGCAGAATATAAACACCTCCTCTCCAGCAGAATATAAACACTTCCTCTCCAGAGGAATATAAACACCTCCTCTCCAGAGGAATATAAACCCCTCCTCTCCAGCAGAATATAAACACCTCCTCTCCAGCGGAATATAAACACCTCCTCTCCAGCAGAATATAAACACCTCCTCTCCAGCAGAATATAAACACCTCCTCTCCAGAGGAATATAAACACCTCTCCAGCAGAATATAAACACCTCCTCTCCAGCGGAATATAAACACCTCCTCTCCAGCGGAATATAAACACCTCCTCTCCAGAGGAATATAAACACCTCCTCTCCAGAGGAATATAAACACCTCCTCTCCAGCGGAATATAAACACCTCCTCTCCAGCGGAATATAAACACCTCCTCTCCAGCGGAATATAAACACCTCCACTCCAGCAGAATATAAACACCTCCTCTCCAGCGGAATATAAACACCTCCTCTCCAGCAGAATATAAACACCTCCTCTCCAGAGGAATATAAACACCTCCTCTCCAGAGGAATATAAACCCCTCCTCTCCAGCGGAATATAAACACCTCCTCTCCAGAGGAATATAAACCCCTCCTCTCCAGCGGAATATAAACCCCTCCTCTCCAGCGGAATATAAACACCTCCTCTCCAGCAGAATATAAACACCTCCTCTCCAGCGGAATATAAACACCTCCTCTCCAGCAGAATATAAACACCTCCTCTCCAGAGGAATATAAACACCTCCTCTCCAGCAGAATATAAACACCTCCTCTCCAGCAGAATATAAACACCTCCTCTCCAGAGGAATATAAACACCTCCTCTCCAGAGGAATATAAACACCTCCTCTCCAGAGGAATATAAACACCTCCTCTCCAGCGGAATATAAACACCTCCTCTCCAGCGGAATATAAACACCTCCTCTCCAACAGAATATAAACACCACCTCTCCAGCGGAATATAAACACCTCCTCTCCAGCAGAATATAAACACCTCCTCTCCAGAGGAATATAAACACCTCCTCTCCAGAGGAATATAAACACCTCCTCTCCAGCGGAATATAAACACCTCCTCTCCAGCAGAATATAAACACCTCCTCTCCAGAGGAATATAAACACCTCCTCTCCAGCGGAATATAAACACCTCCTCTCCAGCGGAATATAAACACCTCCTCTCCAGCAGAATATAAACACCTCCTCTCCAGAGGAATATAAACACCTCCTCTCCAGAGGAATATAAACACCTCCTCTCCAGCAGAATATAAACACCTCCTCTCCAGCGGAATATAAACACCTCCTCTCCAGCAGAATATAAACACCTCCTCTCCAGCAGAATATAAACACCTCCTCTCCAGCGGAATATAAACACCTCCTCTCCAGCAGAATATAAACACCTCCTCTCCAGCAGAATATAAACACCTCCTCTCCAGAGGAATATAAACACCTACTCTCCAGCGGAATATAAACACCTCCTCTCCAGCGGAATATAAACACCTCCTCTCCAGAGGAATATAAACACCTCCTCTCCAGAGGAATATAAACACCTCCTCTCCAGCAGAATATAAACACCTCCTCTCCAGCGGAATATAAACACCTCCTCTCCAGCAGAATATAAACACCTCCTCTCCAGCAGAATATAAACACCTCCTCTCCAGCGGAATATAAACACCTCCTCTCCAGCAGAATATAAACACCTCCTCTCCAGCAGAATATAAACACCTCCTCTCCAGAGGAATATAAACACCTCCTCTCCAGCGGAATATAAACACCTCCTCTCCAGCGGAATATAAACACCTCCTCTCCAGCGGAATATAAACACCTCCTCTCCAGCGGAATATAAACACCTCCTCTCCAGAGGAATATAAACACCTCCTCTCCAGCAGAATATAAACACCTCCTCTCCAGCAGAATATAAACACACCGCACGCTACACAGCTGTTTATCACACAGTTGCTTACACATACGCTCACACAAATGCACACACACACTCTCACGCACACACCTCCTTAATGTGAGTGGGGGTCTTTCCTGTACGGGCTCATTCCTCCATTGTTGCCATAATTATTTCCATACCAAACACTCCTGACATGACTCAGCTCTTAACAAGTGCCTCATCCACCTCTCCCGCTCTACTTTCATGTCTTCAACATCAACTTTTTATCCGTCCCTCCCCCGTTCAAATATCCAGTGTGTGTAATATAAAAAGGTCCACTTCTCCTGTTCAACAGTATGATTCTTCCCAACCACAACAACGCTGAGGTAATAAAAGCCGTTTCTGATTCTTTGGCTCCGGGTGGAAATGAAAAGGTCTATTTCCAGATCACCAGGTCTGTTCTACAGACACTCCATGTATTGCACAGCTCACACTCACCAGGCCTCTACAATTCCACAATGTCAGAGAAGGGTAGAAAAACAAATGAACAACTGAGTCTTTGATAGTATTGTAATATACATTGGCTGTCTATTACAACAGAACTATCATTATACAATGATCATAATGTATTACTATGTATATAGTATCGTAACATAAAAATACTACAAAAGTACACATTCTTTCAGTGGTACCTTGTACATTATTTGCCTTCCCTTTCTTTAATGTCAAGACAGTATATAATAATTCAGAGTCTTTTCCAGTAACAACGTATTAGCCTTGCCTGTCCCCATGTTGCAGATGTGCAGCAAATCAACACAAAAATCACAAAACACTCACTTACCTGGAGACATTGGGGAAATGTCTTTGCACATATTGTGATTGGTGAGATGATCGGTGAAGCACTACACTGATTCAAGGCTATGGAATATGCATATGGTGAGCATGCCATACACCGACACCAGAACATCCATCACTAATTCAATCAGCAAACCCAGAATCAGACACCTGTCGCCAGGCGGTTTTGGTCATCGACTGCTCAGGATGACTATTTATCCATCTATGCTCACATGAGGGGCTCGTTGGCTCAAAATGGAAACTTGTTGACATAGCCCCACAGAAGCTGACCTTGAGTCAGTGTGTGTGTGTGTGTTTGGTTGAGTGTGTGTGTGTGTCTGGTTGAGTGTGTGTGTGTGTGTGTCTGGTTGAGTGTGTGTGTGTGTGTGTGTGTCTGGTTGAGTGTGTGTGTGTGTGTGTCTGGTTGAGTGTGTGTGTGTGTGTGTCTGGTTGAGTGTGTGTGTGTCTGGTTGAGTGTGTGTGTGTGTCTGGTTGAGTGTGTGTGTGTCTGGTTGAGTGTGTGTGTGTGTGTGTGTGTGTGTCTGGTTGAGTGTGTGTGTGTGTGTGTGTCTGGTTGAGTGTGTGTGTGTGTGTGTCTGGTTGAGTGTGTGTGTGTGTGTGTCTGGTTGAGTGTGTGTGTGTCTGGTTGAGTGTGTGTGTGTGTCTGGTTGAGTGTGTGTGTGTGTGTGTCTGGTTGAGTGTGTGTGTGTGTCTGGTTGAGTGTGTGTGTATGTCCAGGCTTTTGAACAAAGCTCCCCTCCATATTCCACTGCCTCCTGATTAGTGTCAAAAGTTCACAGGTCAAGTCATCAATCCTATGGTGGTCAAGAGCAGGAGAGCTCAGAACAAACGACTGTCCGTGTGAGCCTACTGCCTGGACACACACACACACACACACACACACACACACACACACACACACACACACACACACACACACACACACACACACACACACACACACACACACACACACACACACACACACACACACACACACACACACACACACACACACACACACGAGGCTGCTGAGGGGAGGACGGCTCATAATAATGGCTGGAATGGAGTAAATGGAATGGTATCCAACATGTGGAAACCTTGGGTTTGATGTGTTCGATATCATTCCATTGATTCCATTCCAGCCATTACTATGAGCCCATCCTCCCCAATTAAGGTTGCACCGGCCGGCTGTGACACACACAGGGGGGGGGGATCACGGGCCAGCTACTGCGAGGCTATGTCAACAAGTACCGGGCCAAACAGGGGAATGTTTGGACGGCTGCTTATCGCCATGCGCTTATTCAATCTGCCCAAAGTGTTTGTTGGCAGATTCTGACTGGGATACACCGGGTTCACTGTATTAATAGTAACACTAGTTAATGGCTGAGTGAGTGGAGACCCAGGGTACCAGTGTGTGGTAGACATACTGTACCAGTAGCGTCCTCACTAAGGTGGGAGAGTACAGTAGTCATAGATTAGGGGTTTCCAACTCCCGGTACAGGAGATACTGACGGTGTAGGTTGAATATCTTTCCATCTAATCAATCTAGTCAAAGACCAAAGAAGCCAATCAGAAGATCAGAACAGAGATCTAAGGAACAGAGACTGGGACAGGCTACATACAACTGAGGAAGTGGACACAACCCAAACCAGGAAGAAGAACAAAACTAAAACTAAACGGGAAAGCAAGGAGAAAGGCGTGTAGTAGTGCACAGAATATATCTCAGGGGCACAAGCACTTGCGAGGACAATGTGGTTGTGAGGGGGGAAGCCAGTGATTATTAGTTTTGATAACCAAAACTCCAGGTGATTGGTGAACACTCAACGTACTCTCGTCGAGAGAGAGAGATGTATACTGACCGGCTCGCTCTCATAGTAATTCTCCCAGTGCAGTCTCAGGACTTTCTTTGTCATCTGGAAAGGGTTGAAAAAGGTAGAGTAGATGGGGGTTAGGGTTAGGCAGCGCAGCATTCCATACACACACACACACACACACACACACACACACACACACACACACACACACACTACACATGGAACTGGAAGGGACATGCAGTTAGTAGAGGAAATGAAGTCATATTTAGACCTCACATTGGGGCCCGTCCTACAAACACACACTCAATGCAAAAACACACACACACTCTCTCAACGCACACAAACACAGACACAGAAGCATGGGACATAAAACACATGGTCAGAAACCAAATCGGGATGAAAAATGCTTTCATCCTGACACCATGCGTACAGTATGCTAAGGTAATAGAACCACTGAAGTTAGCCATAGCATTATTCTAATGTGTGGTGACTGCATTATGATGAATAAGGGCAAGAAATATGGATCGAGAGCTATGCTATAGCTATGAGAACAAATTGGTCTGCAAATTGCTCCGTTTCAAAATGGCTTATTTTGCCTGTAAACAGACTGTCTGAACCCCTTAGAATGTGAAGTTGTGAAATACTCTGAGCTGTTCTGAGTGACTGGGTTACAATATACACTTTGGTAAAGAGAGAGGGAGGAAAAGAGTGAGTGAGCGTAAGAGAGAGAGAGAGAGAGTGAGAGTGAGAGAGAGTGAGGAAAAGAGTGAGTGAGTGAGCGTGAGAGAGAGAGAGAGAGAGAGAGAGAGAGAGAGAGAGAGAGAGAGAGAGAGAGAGAACACCGGAGAAACAGAAGGAATTCACACCCTTCTCAGAATGGGCGTCAGGTTGTCAGAGTAGCGGGGGGGTTGGACATGGCTGGATCTCTATGTTATGTTATGAACATTGGAGCTTCGGAGCTGGCAGAGGTGCAACAAGTTTTGAACAACATCAACATTCCACACTTTGCACCCCGCTTGTAATGGTTTTGTGTGTTTGTGTGTGTGTGTGTGTGTGTGTGTGTGTGTGTGTGTGTGTGTGTGTGTGTATCTGCGTGTATGAGTGAGTGTGTGTGGTTGCCTTGTTATGTGAAACCCAGGAAAGCAACAGGGAAACAAAGCTTGGCATGAGAGAGAGTGGTAGACAGAGAGGTAGAGAGAGATGTAGACAGAGAGGTAGAGAGAGGGGGGTAGACAGAGAGGGGTAGACAGAGGGGGGTAGACAGAGGGGGGTAGACAGAGAGGGGTAGACAGAGAGGGGTAGACAGAGGGGGGTAGACAGAGGGGGGTAGACAGAGGGGGGTAGACAGAGGGGGGTAGACAGAGAGGGGTACACAGAGAGGGGTAGACAGAGAGGGGTAGACAGAGAGGGGTAGACAGAGTGGTAGCCAGCCAGTCAGCTTCTCCTTCTGGATGTTTCTAAGTGTGTGTGTTCTTATGTGATTGGTTAGACTGGGTTGCATCCCCTTGGGATTGGAGTAGTGGGGATAACGGAGATGGCAGAGTGTTGTGAGAGCATATTGACAACAACAGTCATAGGGAGTGTGTGAGACGAGTGAGTGTGTGTGTGTATGTGTGTGTGTGTGTGTGTTTATGTGTGTGTGACTGAGACACGGAAAGAGACCCTGTCGTGCTGCCTGACAGATGTCTAACAGGGATGAGAGGGTCACACATCCACCTGCGTGCGCACACACACACACACAGCCTCATCAAACCGCAGCCAAGCAAATTTATAGCCTGTTGTTATGGTTCGGTTTAATTAAAATGTTCCGAAGGCATTGGGCCAGACTACCCAAGAACCATTACAATTAATTGACTTTTAGCAAGTAGATTGATGATGAATAATTCATTATATATACATATTGGCTTCTGCTTAATTACAATTTAGAAATCACATCCATTTGTTCAACGAGTGGACTTGTGTATATGAATAATAATATCTTGACTTTTGAATTAAGTACCCCTCTGTATATCATGAAATGAATTAAATACAATATGCATGTATGGTACAGTAGGATGTTACGTGATGGGACTTGACTGGTGTTGCTTTGTATGTGTAGATAACTGAATCAACAGATCTTCTCTGAGAAAATTAAGCAAAGAGTTTAACCTCTTCCTCCTTCTTAAACACACACATGCGCACGCACACATACGCACACACCCTGAAAATAATTTACTGTTTAAGTCCAATGGTATGGGAATAACAGTAAATCAATCAATCAAAAAAGGCTCGCACACAATTATATATATATATATATAGATAGATATATACACACACAGTATATATATATATATAGATAGATATATATATATACACACACAGTCAAAAGCACAAATAAAAAGACATCTGCATGTAGATATGCAAACCCACATGTACATAGACTCCACAGACCAACAAACATCCACGCGCCAAAAGCCAGCAGATTAACTGGGCCACAAGGCAGTGTCATGGTAATGAGAGGGCCCACTGCCTTGTCTCTCTGGTGGGCTGAGGGATGAGGCTCTGTTAAAGCCTCTGTGTGTCTCTGTGTGAGAGAGACTATGGGAGCTGCTGAAAGCCACCAACAATGTAATGTTTCCTCTGGGCTTTGCTTTCCTCTCTTTCCTGTTAGCAGAGAGAGAGGGGTGTGGCCACCGTGGACCTCTGGGAGCAGGCAGCTGCGTGATGCTCACACACAGACAGAAAGACAGACAGACAGACCATATACACAGAAACAAAACCCAGAGACAACCATGTGTCGTGCACATTAAGTCAGACAGACAGAGTCAGACAGACAGACAGAGTCAGACATCTCTTTCCAATCACCAGTCCGTGAGGAGGGGCTACAGATGCGTCTTGGCTACAGTGTTGAAGTCCTACTGTATCTCTCACCTGATTGAGGTAATGATACTCTTCAGGCTTTTTGAGGTGAAAGGTGCTCCTGTCCTCCTCACTTGCTCCTGTCAGCAGGTAGTAAAACACATGGTAGTTCCTGAAAAGCAAGCAGGTCAGAAGACATTAACACCACTTAACAACATTAGTTTTTACTAACAAGACAAACAAACACTGGATTGTCCATTAGGGAAGAGTTGACTCATTGAGTGTGTGTGTACGTGTGTGTGTGTGTGTGTGTGTGTGTGTGTGTGTGTGTGTGTGTGTGTGTGTGAATGTGTATAGTCTAGAGGTCAGAGGTCAGAGGGCAAAACTGTGCTGCAGCTGGTCCTCTCGTGGCACACCCACCCACACACATTTTGTGCAGCTGTAGTGGGAGCCTGGAGTCAGAAATATATCTCAATAAGAGCCCCCTGACCTAAAGGGGCCCCTTTTGAGCCCCCCCCCCCCCCCCCCACCCCACCCACAGTGAGGTTAACCCTCGCAACACCATTCAGCCTGCACAGCATATTAGTGTCAACCCCACTTAGGGCTACTGAGAAACACAGCACGCAGCCCGAGCTTGGCTGGGTAATTCACCATCATCTAAACTGATTCTGTTGAACACTTGTTGATGTCAAACTACTTGATACTTGCCGTTAACTTTCTTTAGGACAAAATCATGAACCGTGAAGGACCCCAGAATTACAGTGGAAAAGAGAAGTCCATTTTTTGTTAAGAGTTTTCAGGATCGGGTGAATTATGAGACAGCGACTCCAGTATTGGAACATTAAGTACAGGAGGCTACAGTCCTGGTCCACACTGGTGTCAGGATTCATCTGGCACCACATGTCTCTCTCTGACCCTGCTGTAACCAACTGAAACACACACCTACTGTAGGAAAGGACTTTCTAGCACGAATGGACTATTACATTCCTCGCCAAAAGTGTCAACGTCTAAACGCATTGGTGGTTGGTGGCAGCAGTGGGATCCAATCATGACTCTAGAGACACTCTATATCATGTGACGCAATCATTCCCACATGATCCCTTTTATATAGAATGGAGTGCTTATTCACACTGAGTTGAAGTTCTCTCAGCAAAGACAACCTCATTGGAAGGAGATGTGATTTCTGGCCTAGTTTATGAGAGCTACTCAATTCTGGATTCTTATCAAACAGTCTCTATAGAGACACTTCAAGGTCAGAGATTGACACTTTTTGAACACTGTGGTGAAAATAAATGATCCAACTAGTCATTCATTGTGTATTTGTTTTCCCAGTGGGGTTTGCTGTGTAAGTGTTCCACTCAGTCTTACAAAACAATTAGGGAAGTGATCAGTGTCTGATTCTATGTGAATACAACACCATGTCCTTGTTCTGCACTAATATGATACTACAGTACAATACTGTAGAATGATGACTGTGTGTGGCAGTAGGATGATTAAGATGCTGTGAGGGCTTACCGTTCATTGTGCTCCTGGTAGACCAGTCTTGATTTCTCCAGAAGGTACTTCTCAACATAGGCTCTGGAACAAACAGCACAGACCCCGGCGTCAGTCACAACATGGGGGTGATAGGGAGTCGGGACCAACTTGATCAGATATTGGCATTGGACAATGCACGCTAAGCTGCCACCAAATTCACTATGATGTTGGGTAGGACTATAAACAGTATGAGTATAGATATAGAATTGAATGACTATACACAGGTAGGACTATACACAGGTAGGACTATACACAGGTAGGACTATAGACAGGTAGGACTATAGACAGGTAGGACTATAGACAGGTAGGACTATAGACAGGTAGGACTATAGATGTGTTAGCAGGGGACATACGATGGACAGGGGACACAGAATGGACAGAGGACATAGGAAGGACAGGGGACGGGGATACCTAGTCAGTTGCGCAACGAACGCATTCAACCGAAATGTGTCTTCCGCATTTAACCCAACCCCTCTGAATCAGAGAGGTGCGGGGTGCCGTTAAACAACGTACACGTCATCGGTGCCCGAATACAGATGAGGACCCAGGGGACATAGCCAGGTGACATAGCCAGTCAACTAGAACAATGACTTGAAATGTAATATCTGAACGGGTATGTTTCTCACCCTCGGACAGTGCCACTCTCCTGGTAATTCACTTGGATGAACTTGCCGAAGCGACTCGAGTTGTTGTTGTGGGCAGTTTTTGCATTCCCAAACGCCTGCAGAGGAGAGAGAAGAGGTGATGAGAGAAAATCCAAGCAGGAGACCGTTAGACAAGGAAACTAGACTGAACTAAAATAAACTAAACATGCAACAATTTCAAAGATTTTACTGAGTTACAGTTCATATAAGGAAATCAGTTAATTGAAATACATTCAATTATGCCCTAATCTATGGATATCACATGACTGGGCAGGGGTGCAGCCATGGGTGGAGCCAGGCCAGCCAATCAGAATGAGTTTCTCCCCACAAAAGGGCTTTATTACAGACATAAATACTCCTCAGCACCCCACCACCCCCCTCAGATGATCCCGCAGGTGAAGAAGCCGGATGTGGAGGTCCTGGGCTGGCGTGGTTACACGTGGTCTGAGGTTGTGAGGCCGGTTGGACGTACTGCCAAATTTTCTAAAACAATGTTGGAGGCGGTTTATGGTAGAGAAATTAACATTCAATTATCTGGCAACAGCTCTGGTGGACATTCCTGCAGTCAGCATGCCAGACACCTGTGGCATTTTAAAGTGGCCTTTTATTGTCCCTAGCACAAGGTCCACCTGTGTAATGATCATGCTGTTTATTCAGCTTCTTGAAATGTCACACCTGTCAGGTGGATGGATTATCTTGGCAAAGGAGAAATACTCATAGGGATGTAAACAAAACTGTGCACAACACTTTTTGAGAAATAAGCTTTTTCTGCATATGGAACATTTCTGGGATTAAATCAAAAAATTCAGCTCAGGAAACATGGGCTCCAACACTTTACATCTTGCGTTTAAATATATGTTTCATTGTAGGTTATATGTCCATGTTGCAAAATATTGATAGGCGTGGGCATGTTTGTGGGTCAACCAATATGGGATAACAACCACTGTGAGCCAACCTCAAGACATTTCTTTGATCAGCTACACCTCAGAGCCATATTTCATTCAGTCTAATAACATGGAATAGATCTTTATTTATGCATTATACAGGAAATGTGTCATGTTGCTGACACAGGAGCCTCGCCACACAACATACACACAACAGGCTGGGAGCAGCACAGAAACCAACAGGTCTTCAGAACGCTCCAAAGTTCTTCAGTTTAAAGTCAGACAAATTCACCAAAAATGATGGAGCTGCAGCAAGAAGCCCTGATGGGGAAAAAAATAGTCAGTCGGGTAATGCAATCCATGTGGACCTGCTGGAACATGTGCAGTGGTGTGCTTTAATAAGAGTCCAGTTATTCCCCTCTGGCTGGGTTTGTGTTGTACGGCTGCCTGGAGGGGAAGTCCTTATTCGCCCTATATAAACCCTGCAGTTATTTGTAGCCTCCGCCGCAAGTAAACTAATTCCTCAGTGAATCACCTTTTTGAGCTGCACCTTGTGCGTCTGCTAACACGCGCGCTTATTAAAAGGGTGGTTAGCGTGCTAATGCTAGGCTAGCTGGAGGCGCCCCAGGACGGGTTGAGTAAATAGGCCGGAGACCGCGGGAGCACACCTCCCTGCTCGTATTCACACTTCACTGGGAGGACGCTACACTGGAGGACGCTACACTGGAGGACGCTACACTGGAGGACGCTACACTGGCGGCAGGCCGAGGGAACCCAGGACACTTGGCCACTCTGCTACTGGTAGGGCAGGGCCAGACGAACACGTCCGGGTCGCAGCCAGTATCAGCGACCTCACAGCTCTATTTGTGCCTCGCCCACCAGACAAATTGTCCACAGGCAGACAGAGGAAAAGTTAATACACCATGTTCCCATATTGAGGTGAAACTGCATTAGAGTGCCAAGTCAATCCTATTGGAGTACTGGATAGGAGTTGATGATGTGGAAGCCATTAAGGGTGAGATGTTGAAAGGCTAGATGATAGGCTGTGAATGAGATATGCTCCATGGAGCTTTAAGACAATCAAAGAATGAACGTAGCAGGTTAGGAGAATTAGGTTAAGAAAAGGGTTAGGGTTAGCTGTACCCCTTCTAGCCATAACCTAGCTAACCTGCACCATCCAGAAAGTACAGGTCAGACGAGACAGCCAACCAGCAACCAGTATCCCTTCATCACTTCCTGCTCTCTAGAGGAAGGAGAAGTGCATCTCGGAGCCCACGCACAAATCTAACACACATTATTCAAGGTGAAGGAAACAAACTCGGGTCACACAAACAGCAGACCCTGGAACATTTCAGGTATTATTCGACGCTCAAAACCCCACGTTATACAGGAGTGGGAACCATTAAAAACTCTGAATGTTTTACTTGGGTGTACCATGTGTACATCCACACGGTCTGTGTAAAACCATCCCTAGTTAGAGCGGACACATTTACGGCCGACAACATATGTATTGTTCCCCAGGCTTGGCTAGCTACATATATCTGCCACAGTAAATCTTCCTCAGATAATATTGGGAGGAGCAGGACCTTGGCTAGCATCCAGCATGCAACAAGAGAGACCTGGTCCTGGTCCTTTAAGAAGCAGGTGGATAAGTGATCAAAGGAGCGAACTCACAATGCCATTGGTTCACAAGTAGAAGTCTATGACAACTACAACAGGGGCGTGGTCAGAAACAAAAACAGCACTGCCAAACTGCATTGTATCAGAGCAGAAATATGCGCTTCATAATTTTTTGGGATAGGAACCATGGGGAACTGATTATCTGACATTTCTGGAGGGCTTCAGTGGAGTTAAGCGAGAGTGGAGAGAGTGCAGGGAGGGACTGTTTAGCTGACATTTCTGGAGGGCTTCAGAGGAGTGGAGCCAGAGTAGAGAGAGTGCAGGAAGGGTGGGCTGGGATAGCTCCCGAGGGGACCTTGTCTTGTGCTGCTGTGTTATAAAGACTAGTGTCCTGCCACTGATAGGGACATGTGACCCGACTACAGCAACTGCTGTGTGATGTCATGGACTGCAACTGGGCATGGTACCGGTCATAGCACTGTTCTTGTTGTAATCAGTCTCAAGATGCACAGATCTTCTACTTTCCATAGAATATATTAGAAAAGCTGTGGTTATGAGTAACCTAGTACAGAGCTAACGTGACATGCACCAACCCACTACGGAGGCAACATGCTGATAAGTGCAAGGTCACAGTAAAGAAGTCCTCCTAATTAAAAATATAATTCTATCTACAAAGTAGAAGAGCACATAGATAGATTAGCCACATTGAGTCACATTGACTTTATGATAGATCCTCTTCCTTTTCAACAGCAGGGTGAATAATTATAGTTCCAGTCAGATCTTACGCATTCTGTAGGAATTCCATGAGTGCCTCCCATCTGTGGTGGATAATTAGAGCTTTGTATGTCGGGGACACTACGAAGTGGGCACTGGGTCATGCATCGATGAGCGGAGACACAGACCTTAATCATATAGGAGGAGTTAATTAGTGACTCCTGCTGAAGGAGAGGAGAACAGAGCCATTGTGTGTGTGCGTGTTAAAAAGCCAACACAGCAACAACATTTCCAATACATGGACTATACATAGTTTATGTGCATTTTCAGGCCCAATACTGCTTCAAGTCATGTAGGCTCATGCCTAGCATACGGCTGTCTTGTATAGGGCAGGTCACCAAGTGTTACAGTAAAAATCCATCTGATGATGAAGGCTACTTCCTGTACTTCACTACGTGTTGCTCATGCCCATTTCCTCGATTTCTTGTCTTTGGCTGCGTTTTATTGGCCAATAATTGGTCTTCTGACCCCTCACATCAGATCTTTTCACATCAGATCCTTTTCATAGCTGATCTGATTGGTCAAAAGAGCAATTAGTGAAAGAAAAATCTCAGAATTGGGCTGCCTGTGTAAACGCAGCCATTGAGTCTGTAGACATGCAAGGTCACACTTCTGCTCACTGACTCATACAGCTTCCCTGAATACATCCTACCATTATCCACAATGGTATGTCTACAACTCACCTAATGCAATCTGAGGGTTCAACAACTTTCACAATGAGATAAAAAAGCCAATGACTAGACTCAGCTTGTATCACAATTATGCCACAGTGTGTGTGTGGGCAGATAAATGTTTTATGCCACAGTGTGTGTGTGTGTGTGTGTGGGGGGGGTGAAGGGGGGGTAGATACTGTTTAAAAAAGAAACGCTGACAAAGGCTGTTGCCAAAATGCGTCGGTTTGTTCTGACCTCTGCTGCAAAAAAAAAGACATAAAAACGTAAAGATTATTCCAGTGAGTGCGGGTTTTTCTTTTTTCCAAACGTATGGCTTTTGAACCTGGCACACAAATGATCTTTTCTACTACAAACTTTTGAGGTGAGCGCGCCAATCCTTCTTCCCAGATAGCGTTTTACCCAGGCTAATTGCTAACAGTTTCCCCTGTAATCCCACACCTTCTTAGGTCATTCTGGCTAAAGTGGCTGTGGTAACTGTGCTTTATTTAGTCAGTGTTATTTTGAGTCATGTTTCCCAGACTGTTTCAAGGGAGAGACAAGAAGGCAATGGGTTTTAATGGTAGCAGTCGCTCACAGACAAGGTCCTAGAGATCCATGCCAGGCTGCCAGTGTGATACCTTCATATAGCATCTTTACTAAGGTGACAGACTGAGGGATTACAGGTCCTGCTAAAGAAACAGTGAACATTGACAAAGTTGTTAACACATTTCTGTGACAAACTAAAGATTCTAATCTCCATTATTATGCAATTACAAAGCAATTAGGCCAACTAACTTACATAACATAATTTTAAACAATGTTGTTAAGACTAGTTAGAGCATTACTTTACCAGGTGTTACTTAATTAAAACATTTGGATCTTCAAATAGGGAATGTTAGCCATGCCAAAGATGCAGTAGGTGATCTTGATTGAGTTGGTTCACAAAATAAACCTGTGAGTGAGTGAGTGAGTGAGTGATTGCGTGAGGGAGAAGAGATTCTACTAAAGACATGAATTGAAAAGTCACAATGTAATCCCAAAAACCCCTTGAAACAAAATACTATTGACCCCTTATCTAGAAAATAATGGATGAAATCTCTCCAACGGAAATTCCCCACAATGTTTACAATCGGTTCAAACCCAGCAAGAGGAAAGGAGAATAATTTAAGTTGTGGGCCTAAGGGAATTAGCAGCAACACTAATGCTAGCATGGACTGTAGTAATTTAGGAGAAACGCCGAAAGTCATGCTGCAACCTCCGGGTGCAATTAAACATCTCCACCTAATGTTACAAGTGTCACAGGATCTTACACTGGAACAAACTAACTCTTTATGAGGATCTCTTTGCACGCGAAATGAGTAATCTACTGACCCTGGCCAATGCAGGAAATTGTGACTTGACTTCGACATGTTAATAATAGTTTCTGCGTTATTAAAAATAGTCTAAGTATGCCAAGGCACTGCCGTTGACACAAGCGTTGGTCGAGTCCAAAGGTCAGTTTGAACAACCAAGCTCTTCAGACAGAGCACATAAGATGCCATTGTTGGAGAAGGTCTTCCACATATGCAGTTCTATGAAGACTGCCGCCCACACACCCTCTCCCTCTCCCTACCCCCCACAACACCCTCTCCCTCTCCCTACCCCCGACAACACCCTCTCCCTCTCCCTACCCCCCACAACACCCTCTCCCTACGCCCTACAACCACCATGCCTTGGAACTTAACTAAGTCCCATCCTGTCGTCTTGCTTTGAAACAGACAAAAGACTTGAGAACCTTCAACCATTACTTTCTCCATTCAGTTTAAGTGGTGGTGTTTACCTTGGTATAATATCTTGATATTAATTCTATAAGAACTGAGACACTGAATTGGTGTGCTGGAAACTGGGTTTGAAACTGAAACCACAGAAGAGTGTCTGACAAACTCTCTCATAGTGAACCACAACAGGTAGACGCAACCTGATGACTCAACCCAGATATGGGTGACACAGGGCGTGACACAGGGTGTGAGGCAGAATAAGAGAAGTGCAAGAGAGAGAAAGGAGAAAGATGGAGGGAGCAATACAAAAAGAGAGAGAAAAAGAGAGAGAATGAGTAAAAATAGTTTTTATTGTCACATACACCGGATAGGTGCAGTGTTATTGTGTTTTTACAGGGTCAGCCATAATAGTACGGCGCCCCTGGAGCAAATTAGGGTTAAGTGCCTTGCTCAAGGGTACATCGAGCGGCTTTTCAGTTACTTGAATACATGGCGAGATAAAACACTTTTGTTCAGTTCATTTTAATCAGCCAGATTTGCTAGCGGGAAATAACCTAGCGGGAAATAACCTAGCGGGAAACAGATCAGATACTGTACAACTCTCTCCATAATGACAACACTACACCATCCCAACCAACCTCCACATCGCTGACAACACTATCCCAACCAACCTCCACATCGTTAACACTACACCATCCCAACCAACCTCCACATCGCTGACAACACTATCCCAACCAACCTCCACATCGCTGACAACACTACACCATCCCAACCAACCTCCACATCGCTGACAACACTACACCATCCCAACCAACCTCCACATCGTTAACACTACACTATCCCAACCAACCTCCACATCGCTGACAACACTACACTATCCCAACCTCCACATCGTTAACACTACACCATCCCAACCAACCTCCACATCGTTAACACTACACCATCCCAACCAACCTCCACATCGTTAACACTACACCATCCCAACCAACCTCCACATCGTTAACACTACACCATCCCAACCAACCTCTCAGCTATTTAGTTAGCACTAGCCACATGAGGCTAGTCAGGCCAAGCAGGGCAAGCAAGCCACCCTCTCACCTAGCTAGTTAGCACTAGCCACATTAGGCTAGGCAGGCCAAGCAAACAACCCTCACACCTAGCTAGTTAGCACTATCCACATGAGGCTAGGCAGGCCAGAGGGTGACACAGCGTTTACCACCATCGCTGCCAGAGTCCCTAGAATTTCACACAGTCAAACACACACCTCCCCGCCCCGCCCCGCCGTTTGTGAGAAAAGTGAGAGCTGGGAGAGCCGGGGATTGACTCACTGTCTAAAGCCTAAAAGGAAGCAGCACGGATGGAGTATGTAATCTGGCCTTTACCGGTAAGTGATACTGATAGGCATCTGGATGTGTCCATTTCCTGTTTCAGTGGAGTGGAAGATGGGGCGATGGCAGCCCTGCCATCTGTGTTGGTTTCCCTGGTCACACGCTAGGAGAGAGTGACCTGACTTTGACTTTCTCCAGTGAGTCAGCAAAACAATTCCCCCCCCCATCCCATCCCTTAACTGGAGTAGGGCAGTGTTTCGAGCTTCCTCTGACTGCCTCTGTCAGGCATCTGATTCACATTCTTTCTCTCTGACTCTCACACACACACACACACACAGACATGCACACGCAGACATGCACACACAGACATGCACACACAGACATGCACACGCAGACATGCACACGCAGACATGCACACGCAGACATGCACACACAGACATGCACACACAGACATGCACACGCATGCACACGCAGACATGCACACACCATTTCCTGCTGCTGTCCATATCTTATGTGTAATCATTTCCTGCTGCTGTCCATATCTTATGTGTAATGAGGCATTGCACGGTGATGTAAACAGTCCAGCCTGCTCCTATCATCACAGCAATACCACTCACTAAAGGATTCATCCAACTCCCCCTATAATCCTGCTATAGTACCACTCACTAAAGGATTCATCCAACTCCACCTAATCCCCTGCTACAGTACTAAAGGATTCATCCAACTCCACCTAATCCCCTGCTACAGTACTAAAGGATTCATCCAACTCCACCTAATCCCCTGCTACAGTACTAAAGGATTCATCCAACTCCACCTAATCCCCTGCTACAGTACTAAAGGATACATCCAACTCCACCTAATCCCCTGCTACAGTACTAAAGGATTCATCCAACTCCACCTAATCCCCTGCTACAGTACTAAAGGATTCATCCAACTCCACCTAATCCCCTGCTACAGTACTAAAGGATTCATCCAACTCCACCTAATCCCTGCTACAGTACTAAAGGATTCATCCAACTCCACCTAATCCCCTGCTACAGTACTAAAGGATTCATCCAACTCCACCTAATCCCCTGCTACAGTACTAAAGGATTCATCCAACTCCACCTAATCCCCTGCTACAGTACTAAAGGATTCATCCAACTCCACCTAATCCCCTGCTACAGTACTAAAGGATTCATCCAACTCCACCTAATCCCCTGCTACAGTACTAAAGGATTCATCCAACTCCACCTAATCCCCTGCTACAGTACTAAAGGATTCATCCAACTCCACCTAATCCCCTGCTACAGTACTAAAGGATTCATCCAACTCCACCTAATCCCCTGCTACAGTACTAAAGGATTCATCCAACTCCACCTAATCCCCTGCTACAGTACTAAAGGATTCATCCAACTCCACCTAATCCCCTGCTACAGTACTAAAAGGATTCATCCAACTCCACCTAATCCCCTGCTACAGTACTAAAGGATTCATCCAACTCCACCTAATCCCCTGCTACAGTACTAAAGGATTCATCCAACTCCACCTAATCCCCTGCTACAGTACTAAAGGATTCATCCAACTCCACCTAATCCCCTGCTACAGTACTAAAGGATTCATCCAACTCCACCTAATCCCCTGCTACAGTACTAAAGGATTCATCCAACTCCACCTAATCCCCTGCTACAGTACTAAAGGATTCATCCAACTCCACCTAATCCCCTGCTACAGTACTAAAGGATTCATCCAACTCCACCTAATCCCCTGCTACAGTACTAAAGGATTCATCCAACTCCACCTAATCCCCTGCTACAGTACTAAAGGATTCATCCAACTCCACCTAATCCCCTGCTACAGTACTAAAGGATTCATCCAACTCCACCTAATCCCCTGCTACAGTACTAAAGGATTCATCCAACTCCACCTAATCCCCTGCTACAGTACTAAAGGATTCATCCAACTCCACCTAATCCCCTGCTACAGTACCACTCACTAAGGATTCATCCAACTCCACCTAATCCCCTGCTACAGTACTAAAGGATTCATCCAACTCCACCTAATCCCCTGCTACAGTACTAAAGGATTCATCCAACTCCACCTAATCCCCTGCTACAGTACTAAAGGATTCATCCAACTCCACCTAATCCCCTGCTACAGTACTAAAGGATTCATCCAACTCCACCTAATCCCCTGCTACAGTACTAAAGGATTCATCCAACTCCACCTAATCCCCTGCTACAGTACCACTCACTAAGGATTCATCCAATAGCAGTGTAGTAAATAGGACCCAGCATTGCCATGTGCCATCTACAGCCACCCACATCACTTGCTGTATTATCCAGTAGTTGATCATCTATTACCTAACTGATTTGATCCAGATAGAATGTTCTCATATAGCAATGGGCTACTACCCAGTTCAGGGTACATGCGTGTTCCAAAGACAAACGACAGAAAGACGGTGTCGAAAGGTCTTCATCACAAAATACATCCATTTAATGTTACAATATTGTAGCTTTCACTACCACCCATGAACTTGTTTAACTGAAAAGGCTGAATTCCTTAGAAGCAGGTGCCCGTAGGGGATGTGAATACTCCTAAATTGAAGGTTAGTCGCCTTTGTTTTGAAGTTCCCTACTGGGGTAGAATTCCCCCGCGAGCGCTCCTCATTGAAAGCAGGGGGTGTTTTCTGTACCGACTGTACACAAACTTGGCACCAGATGCTTAGATGTGTGTGTGTGTGTGTGTGTGTACAACAAAGCTAAAAAGTTGGGCCTGCTGATGACTAGGCTTGACTGTGTGTGGTCACTGGCATGGAACGGGAGGCAACGTGTCAACACGACTGGAAGCGTCCAATAAAGACCTGGTGAGAGGAAAAGAAAGGCTTTAAAACAGTGATGGGCGGGACCTCCTATAGCTGTCAATCACAGACCATTTCAACTGAGCTCTTTGATTTGCGGAGGCACAGGAGAGTGATGATGCTGCCTTCAGACGCTGGTCTAGGATCAGCTGTTAAGGTAAGGTAAGGTAAGGTCAGGATTGAGGAGATCAGCTGTTGTGTTTTCTCCATGATGGTAAGGTCAGGCTTGAGGAGATCAGCTGTTGTGTTTTCTCCATGATGGTAAGGTGAGGCTTGAGGAGATCAGGTGTTGTGTTGTCTCCATGATGGTAAGGTGAGGCTTGAGGAGATCAGGTGTTGTGTTGTCTCCATGATGGTAAGGTGAGGCTTGAGGAGATCAGGTGTTGTGTTGTCTCCATGATGGTAAGGTGAGGCTTGAGGAGATCAGGTGTTGTGTTGTCTCCATGATTGTAAGGTCAGGCTTGAGGGAGAGAACTTGCTTCCCTCTGACATTTTACAAAGGAGGCGGGGATAGGATGGAGGGCAGAGGTTTTGAGGAACGCCTTGAGATTTACCACTATCGGTTCTCAATATACACGCATGCAGAACGGTACGTCTGCTAATACCAGGAGATACTACCTAACTTGACAACTAACTGTGACCGTCTGCTCTGCTTTGGTCTAAAGCAGGGATGGGCAACCTTTTGAAGGCCCCCACCCCCATCACATGTGGGACCATTATAGACCTAGCTGCTTATTTAGATATTAGGCAGCCATTACAGATGTGAATCATTGTGAGTAAGATTCTACTAACTTTGCACAACTCTTAGGGCAGGGATTGGGGACTGGCGGCCCTCGGATCAATAAAATGCACGTGGGTACACACGACTCGCGAGCAACTGCGGCCCCGCATGATGAGTTGAGATTTATTGTGGCCCCCACCCCCATTAAAGTTGGCCATCCCTGATCTAAAGTGCCTCACATGGTCTCTCCTCAGGCCCCCTTTCATCCTCTAGGAACGGCCGTCACACTGGTTTGATTTTCAACATCGCTAAGATGTGATGTCATTTCTCACAGCGCATACAGTGGGATCCCTGTTCTTTAAAGTAACATCCTGGCCAAACATTCACCCTATTATCATTCCTGTTCCTCAACTAGAGGTTCCTTGTTTTTTTTTTCTAGATGAGATATGTGATGAGAATCTAAATATGCCATGTTTCTTCCCCCGTTCAACTTTTGACCCTTTGTTATGGAAGGTTCCTTAAGTGTGAGAAATGAGAGGTATGTGGAGGGGGGGGGGGGCAGTGTTTTGAAGGGGAGCCGCCCGCTCTACTCCAGGTGGACACATTCAAACGCAGTTCCTCTCCGAGCTTGTGATTAATTATCCCTCCTTGATCCAGAGTGGCATCTGCGACAAACAGAAAATAAATGTGGAACAAAGAAGAATGGCGGAACATGAATTCTGCCCCAGAGCAGAAGCTCCTTCTTTGGATACAAATTCCCAGGACATTCTGAGATAAACAATAGTGCACTGTTCTGTGAAAGTGGAGCAATCAAATCAAATCAAATTGTATTTGTCACATTCGCCGAATACCTTACAGTGAAATGCTTTCTTACAAGCCCTTAACCAACAATGCAGTTTTAAGAAAAAAGAAATAAAAGTAACAAATAATGAAAGAGCAGCAGTAAAATAACAATAGCGAGGCTATATACAGGGGATACCGGTACTGAGTCAATGTGCGGGGGCACCGGTTAGTCGAGGTAATATGTACATGTAGGTAGAGTTATTAAAGTGACTATGCATAGAAAATAAACAGAGAGTAGCAGCAGCATAAAAGAGGGGGGGGGGGTAGCCATTTGATTAGATGTTCAGGAGTCTTATGGCTTGGGGATAGTAGCTGTTTAGAAGCCTCTTGGACCTAGACTTGGTGCTCCGGTACTGCTTGCCGTGCGGTAGTCGAGAGAACAGTCTATGACTAAGGTGGCTGGAGTCTTTGGCCATTTTTAGGGCCTTCCTCTGACACCGCCTGGTATAGAGGTCCTGGATGGCAGGAAGCTTGGCCCCAGTGATGTACTGGGCCATACGCATTACCCTCTGTAGTGCCTTGCGGTCAGAGGCAGAGCAGTTGCCATACCAGGCGGTGATGCAACCAGTCAGGATGCTCTCGATGGTGCAGCTGTAGAACCTTTAGAGGATATGAGGACCCATGCCAAATCTTTTCAGTCTCCTGAGGGGGAATAGGTTTTGTTGTGCCCTCTTCACGACTGTCTTGATGTGCTTGGACTATGTTAGTTTGTTGGTGATGTGGACACCAAGGAACTTGAAGCTCTCAACCTGCTCCACTGTCGAGCAAGCTTTAGGAAGAGAGATAGAGGGAGAAAGAGAGAGGTGGTGGGAGAGAGCGAGAGCGAGAGAGAGCGCGAGAGAGAGAGACAGAGGTAGGGGAGTGAGAGAGAAACTTCAAACGGTTGAAGGGTTCTTGTTTTGATCAACCTTAGAGGCAGACAATCCCTGGTAGAAGTTGACCCCCAAGTCACAGATCCAGGACCAGCTTTCCTTCCCTGAATCCTAACCCTAACTAACAAGGGCTAAACTGCAAAAATGACATTAGAACAGCGTATAAGGTTAACTTCACACACTTGTTACACCAATAAAGCATATGGTACTCTAACATATCATTCTCATCACAGAATCTAGACAAATATTGTGTAGCTCGTATAAAATTGGAACACTCCAAAAAGGACAAACACTATGTCCTATCTATGTCTACTGTAAGAGACGAGGCTGCAGAGTGATCCTCGAATGCACATGACACCCCAGCCTAGCCTAGCCAGTCATCACAGGCACAAAGCAGTTAAGGAGATTAGCGCTAGCGCTATCTAGTCACAGCGTGTTCACACAGAGCAGCAGGGTGATGGTAAATGAGTCGTGTGCGTGCGGGGGATAGTGGAAGCTACCTGGTGTTTAGCAGCTAGCCACGGCCAGCTTAATGCGGTAGTGAAAGAACGCTAACACATCCTAAGATAAAACTACACAAATAGCATGCAACCTTAGCCTAGCTTTTAGCCTAGCTTTTAGCCTAGCTATTAGCCTAGCTTTTAGCCTATTTATTAGCCTATTTTTTAGCCTAGCTTTTAGCCTAGCCTTTAGCCTATCTTTTAGCCTAGCTTTTAGCCTAGCTATTAGCCTAGCTTTTAGCCTAGCTTTTAGCCTAGCAGCTAAAAGCCAATTTATGCTTGATCCAAAAATGTGGTCGGAGGCTTCATATGGAGGGTGTGACACAATTGCGGAGCCTCTGGAGGCATGCAGAGGACAAATCAAGCTCCGTACCACATCGCCGTGCACGTCTCAAATGTTAACGGTAGGTGGGTGCGTTACGTCCTGTATAAACACAAACTCACTTCCTTGACAACTTCCTTCACAATAGCTCTGCTCCGCTAAGCGCAAGAAGTATGAAAGCCCTGGCGTCTGTGGAGGCTGCATGGCAGTAAATGCTGTACGGCCACTTCAGACGTCAGATTGACCACGTAGAGCCTTTAAGCCTCCATTGGTTTATAGTTAGGCTATAGTCTGAGGAGGGTGGGTTGCCATGAGAAACCTACTGTAAGTGTTCTAGGCCTATATCCTTATTATTTATTAACATGAAAATGTCTTAAAAACTAAACTGTAGCTCAGTTGGTAGAGCATGGCGCTTGCAACGCCAGGGTTGTGGGTTCGTTTCCCACGGGGGGCCAGTATGAAAATGTACGCAATCACTAACTGTAAGTCGCTCTGGATAAGAGCGTCTGCTAAAAATGACTAAAAACATTTTTTTAAACGCACTGATGTGTCAGAGTCACATGATGAGACCATTCCTTCCATTCACCCACGGCCTTAGCTCTGGACTCTGAGTCATCCACCCAACCCACCGACCTACAGAGGACCAACAACAAGACCGTATTGTCCAGCCAACTGACCACTGATCTTTCTCAGATACCAGCTTTGCCAGCAGCATACCACCCTGCATCCCACTGCTGGCTTGCCTCTGAAGCTAAGCAGGGTTGGTCCTGGTCGGTCCCTGGATGGGAGACCAGATGCTGCTGGAAGTGCTGTTGGAGGGCCAGTAGGAGGCACTCTTTCCTCTGGTCTAAAATGAAATATCCCAATGCCCCAGGGCAGTGATTGGGGACATTGCCCTGTGTAGGGTGCGGTCTTTCGGATGGGATGTTAAAAAGGTGTCCTGGCTCTCTGTGGTCACTAAAGATCACATGGCACTTATTGTAAGAGTAGGGGTGTTAACCCCGGTGTCCTTGCTAAATTCCAAATCTTACCATCATGGCCACCTAATCATTCCCAGCTTCCAATTGGCTCATTCATCCCCCCTCCTCTCCCATGTAACTATTTCCCAGGTCGTTCCTGTAAATGAGAACGTGTCTCAGTCAACTTGGTAAAATAAGGGCAAAAGAAAAAAGCTCTCAGTGAGAGTGATTTGAGATGCTTACTTGGACAAGGCAACCCAACCTTGACAAAATTCTGACTGTTCAAACAGTTCATACTGATCAGAGAACAAGCTAATGTTCTATTGTTCCAGAAACAAACAAAGCCATTGATCCATAATGGATGGAAGAGGTTAGAGAACTGACTAATGTGTTAAGAGTACACAGAAAGGGGAACACTCTCCCTACCCCTCCCTCAGTTACCCCCACTGGTAGTGCTGTATAAAGCACTTCCTGGTTGACACTAAATCCATACAAATTCCTCCGTAAATCCCATGTTACACAACGGATTTCTCAGAAGCCAGAAAGCTGACTATCAACAGAGCTGGATATTAAGTAAGATAGCAGCACCCACCCAGGATAGAATCAGACTACTCTGTTGCAGGAAGCTGTAACGGTTACCCTAGCCAGCAGTCTCTTCTGCCCTGCCCTAGAGATCCCCACAGCACTGCGTACAGAGTGTATCAGCACTGTGGAGATGCTGCGTGTGTGTGTGTGTGTGTGTGTGTGTGTGTGTGTGTGTGTGTGTGTGTGTGTGTGTGGGGTGCAGGGAGGGAGAGACTTGGCAGGGTGCCCTGCAGGGCTAGGCCTGTGTAGCAGCCTGCTGATGTCAAGGCACCCTGGGTAGCAGCACTGCAGTTCTCCTGAGGTGTGTGTCCAAACAGCCATTACAAACCGCTGTGAGTCGTTCAGATAGAAATCCCTTGTGTAGAACAGACATGCCTCCCTGTGCCTCTCTGACATGTGGAGTAAGGAATCATATCAGTTCTATTCATAGCATTTCTAATCGGCAACGTTCAGTGCTTTGCTCCCTCCTGGACACAATCCAAGAGTATAACACCCTAGTCCCTCAGTCCTGAGGAATTACTTGATCACTGCAACGCTTTAACCCTCCATCACAAGGACTTGATAACACTATCAGAACGATTACATAACAGACAACAGAAGAGCCATTACAATACAGAAATGATGTCATCTTATGACACCTGACTTCCCATTACCATGACATAGCATCACTAAAGTAGGTTCGTTTTCTGGGAATATCAGACCTAATGCAGAAGCCCACTGACACAGAGCTGATTCAGTAGGATAGTTTTCTGGGAATATCAGACCTAATGCAGAAGCCCACTGACACAGAGCTGATTCAGTAGGATAGTTTTCTGGGAATATCAGACCTAATGCAGAAGCCCACTGACACAGAGCTGATTCAGTAGGATAGTTTTCTGGGAATATCAGACCTAATGCAGAAGCCCACTGACACAGAGCTGATTCAGTAGGATAGTTTTCTGGGAATATCAGACCTAATGCAGAAGCCCACTGACACAGAGCTGATTCAGTAGGATAGTTTTCTGAGAATATCAGACCTAATGCAGAAGCCCACTGACACAGAGCTGATTCAGTCTCTCAGTACTGACTGACTACATATAGTGACAAACTAACCTTGCCACTGGGCAGAACTGACCCATGTGAATCACTAAGCGCCGCTGTGGGCGTCCGACATCACTCATATTGATCCAAACTGACCCGTCTGGACCGCCCAGCCAGCCTGGGTCTGTGCCAGGTCACTGCAGCAAGGCAGAGATGGGCGGGACTGACTGTCTTCTATGGGCGAGTCCAGAGTGGCGTGAGCATTAGCATGTGTTAGCGATGTTGTTGAAGGAAAATAATGGTTGAATAGGTTGTTTCTGTTATCTCACGTCTCGTATTCATCTCACTGTGTAGAGACGTACTGTGTAAATGCACATCCCTGTGAAAAAGTGTATTTTTGCCACTGTCTATCTGTAGGACTCAGAGGACGCATTATCTCTATCTGTAGGACTCAGAGGACGCATTATCTCTATCTGTAGGACTCAGAGGATGCATTATCTCTATCTGTAGGACTCAGAGGATGCATTATCTCTATCTGTAGGACTCAGAGGATGCATTATCTCTATCTGTAGGACTCAGAGGATGCAATAAACGCCTATCAAAGTACATTTGAACCATTGTGGTTCCAAACTGCCATTTCTTTTGAGGTGACATTGATCCATCGCAAA
Source organism: Coregonus lavaretus (assembly GCF_964263955.1). Classification (NCBI taxonomy): domain Eukaryota; kingdom Metazoa; phylum Chordata; class Actinopteri; order Salmoniformes; family Salmonidae; genus Coregonus; species Coregonus lavaretus. The sequence goes on from NW_028161189.1 coordinate 185,393, forward strand.
CTGCCTTAGGTGAAGACATCAGACAAATCCTTAACCCCTGTCCAGCCAGTAGTGTTCCTGAGGCTTTAACCCTTCAATGCCTGACCTTCAACTGCAGTACAATGCAACAGAGCGTAAAGGAAAGACCTGCAGGACTGTGAGTGTTGTGACGCACTGCTCTTGGCATCTGTTTGTGGTGGACTGCAGTCACAAGCAGGCTGTGAAGTAGGGAGGGTACCAGGGCCCACTGAACCCCCTGACCTCTACACACACACACAGGACCGAAGAGCCCTTTGTCCTCCACAAGAGCAACAGCTGTTAGAGAGAGAAAAACTGGGAAAACCAGAGAGAGAGAGAGAGAGAGAGAGAGAGAGAGAGAGAGAGAGAGAGAGAGAGAGAGAGAGAGAGAGAGAGAGAGAGAGAGAGAGAGAGAGAGAGAGAGAGAGAGAGAGAGAGAGAGCACACCGGGGAGAGAGAGAGGGAGCACACCGGGGAGAGAGAGAGAGAGAGAGAGAGAGAGCACACACCGGGGAGAGAGAGAGGGAGCACACCGGGGAGAGAGAGAGGAGGGAGTGGGAGAGAGAGAGACCCGCAATTTATCAAAATCCAGAAAAGAGCCGTTCAATTCTATAACCAATTAAATTAAAAGGAAGCGATTCCCAAACCTTCCATAAGAAAGCCATCACCTACAGAGAGATGAACTTGGAGAAGAGTCCCCTAAGTAAGCTGGTCCTGGGGCTCTGTTCACAAACACAAACAGACCCCACAGAGCCCCAGGACAACAACACAATTAGACCCAACCAAATCATGAGAAAACAAAAAGAGAATTACTTGACACATTGGAAAGAATTAACAAAAAAACAGAGCAAACTAGAATGCTATTTGGCTCTAAACAGAGAGTACACAGTGGCAGAATAACTGACCACTGTGACTGACCAAAACTTAAGGAAAGCTTTGACTATGTACAGACTCAGTGAGCATAGCCTTGCTATTGAGAAAGGCCGCCGTAGGCAGACCTGGCTCTCAAGAGAAGACAGGCTATGTGCACACTGCCCACAAAATGAGGTGGAAACTGAGCTGCACTTCCTAACCTCCTGACCATATTAGAGACACATATTTCCCTCAGATTACAGAGATCCACAAAGAATTTGGATGGGGAGTGATGTATGATGGGGAGTGATGCAGGATTGGGAGTGTCTATGCACGTGTGAGGGAAGGGGGCTGTATTGGCAGTAGCTACAAAGCTGATTGCTTTTCCAGCTTAAGACGCAAGCCCAGAGAGAGAGAGAGGCCATATTATGTAAAGAGTGTCCCTATGATGAGGTCTTTAGCACCACTAAAGACTACAGAGCCTAAAGCTTTAGAGAGACAGACAGCAGGCAGCCTGGCCTCCACTCCAAACAATCTGGCCCGGCCCCCACTCCAAACCATCTGGCCCGGCCCCCACTCCAAACCATCTGGCCCCCACTCCAAACCATCTGGCCCCCACTCCAAACCATCTGGCCCCCACTCCAAACCATCTGGCCCCCACTCCAAACCATCTGGCCCCCACTCTAAACCATCTGGCCCCCACTCTAAACCAACTGGCCCCCACTCTAAACCAACTGGCCACTAGAAAGAGGAAGGGGATTCAGAGAAAAAGGTATTGGTGGGAGATGATGTAAGTTTCTAATTATAGTTTAAGGGTTTTGGAGATGGGGCTCTATCCGATTAGTGGAGATGGGGATCTATCCGATTAGTGGAGATGGGGATCTATCCGATTAGTGGAGATGGGGCTCTATCCGATTAGTGGAGATGGGGATCTATCCGATTAGTGGAGATGGGGATCTATCCGATTAGTGGAGATGGGGATCTATCCGATTAGTGGAGATGGGGATCTATCCGATTAGTGGAGATGGGGATCTATCCGATTAGTGGAGATGGGGCTCTATCCGATTAGTGGAGATGGGGATCTATCCGATTAGTGGAGATGGGGATCTATCCGATTAGTGGAGATGGGGCTCTATCCGATTAGTGGAGATGGGGCTCTATCCGATAAGTGGAGATGGGGATCTATCCGATTAGTGGAGATGGGGATCTATCCGATTAGTGGAGATGGGGATCTATCCGATTAGTGGAGATGGGTATCTATCCGATTAGTGGAGATGGGGATCTTTCCGCTTAGTGGAGATGGGGCTCTATCCGATTACTGGAGATGGGGATCTATCCGATTAGTGGAGATGGGGATCTATCCGATTAGTGGAGATGGGGATCTTTCCGCTTAGTGGAGATGGGGATCTATTCGATTAGTGAAAACATTCTGGGAAGAGAGTTGTCAGGTCTGTCTGGTGTAGCGATGTCATGGGACATGTTGTTGTTGGTCCAGGGCTAGAGGAGGTTTCAATTAGACAATAAGGCCTATGTCTGGTCTAGATCTCTATAGGCCACCATAGACCGCTGGGATTAGTCTCAATTATCGCACTTAGGTAATATGTAAAAATGACGAGAACTGTGAAAAAGAACGGTCCGAAAGCTCCAAAAAAGCACAAACTATAGGCTGGGCCAAGATTTTTGCAACAGACACATTTGGACACAGCTTTTTACCCTTCTCTATGTCAAGCCAATGATGGCTCAGTGGATCCACAAGATAACAAACAGTCCTCTAGTCTAGAGCCAAGTCCCTGGACTGACCTAACTCAAAGTGAATTACATCTGCAACACAAACCCACTGGAGTTAACGCTGATCTGTCACTTTCAGTGGAACATGACACGCAGGAGTCTGTGGAGGAGAGCCAAAGCACACACACACACACGATGGCAGAGACACGCACGCAGAGCAGACTTGCGCACACACACACACCCACACCCACACACTCCGGCAGTGATGTGTTTGACATTGGCTAAGTAAATGTGCTCCTGCTATTTCAGAACAGGCCCTATCTTCTAGCGCAAACAATAAAAACCCACTCACTCTCGAGGACTGTGTCAATATGGGATTTCTCAACAACTCCAACCATCTTCTGGGTTGGCCTGCTGAGGTTTCGCTTCCCTATCTACTTAGCTCCCTTGTGAAAGACACTGGATTTCCTAAAGTAAGCAGCGAGAGCCAAGAACAAGAGAAGGGATAACAAATGTTTTTAAATAGCTTTTTATTTACAACAGTGACATGACTGGATGTTGGGGTGACTTCAGTACACCCACCTAAATGAATGGGAATAGCAGGTATTTTATTGAAAGGAGACACCTTTTTCCAGTGAACTCACTATATTATGGCAAAAATGAAAGACCATACATTGAATACCCATCTACGGAGCTGATGTTCCATCTCTCATGAAAATACAATATCTTCAATTGAATGTTTACACAAATTGGTCTAAATGGTGGTGCACCTTATTTGAGAAATACCCATATGACCAACATTGGTAAAGTGTTCCACATGGGAAAACCTTGCTGAGAGGCACATGGCTATGATAGGAAGATTCCACTGTGAGACAGTTTATATTGAGAAGATATAGCAGGACCACTCTAGGGAGACAAGAGAACATAAAGCTCCACCATAGAGGACCACTCTAGACAAGAGAACATACAGCTCCACCATAGAGGACCCACTAGACAAGAGAACATAAAGCTCCACCATAGAGGATCACTCTAGACAAGAGAACATAAAGCTCCACCATAGAGGACCACTCTAGACAAGAGAACATAAAGCTCCACCATAGAGGACCCTCTAGACAAGAGAACATAAAGCTCCACCATAGAGGACCCTCTAGACAAGAGAACATAAAGCTCCACCATAGAGGACCCTCTAGACAAGAGAACATAAAGCTCCACCATAGAGGACCCTCTAGACAAGAGAACATAAAGCTCCACCATAGAGGACCACTCTAGACAAGAGAACATAAAGCTCCACCATAGAGGACCCCTCTAGACAAGAGAACATAACGCTCCACCATAGAGGACCACTCTAGACAAGAGAACATAAAGCTCCACCATAGAGGACCCTCTAGACAAGAGAACATAAAGCTCCACCATAGAGGACCCTCTAGACAAGAGAACATACAGCTCCACCATGGAGGACCACTCTAGACAAGAGAACATAAAGCTCCACCATAGAGGATCACTCTAGACAAGAGAACATAAAGCTCCACCATAGAGGTTCACTCTAGACAAGAGAACATAAAGCTCCACCATAGAGGACCCCTCTAGACAAGAGAACATAAAGCTCCACCATAGAGGATCACTCTAGACAAGAGAACATAAAGCTCCACCATAGAGGATCACTCTAGACAAGAGAACATAAAGCTCCACCATAGAGGATCACTCTAGACAAGAGAACATAAAGCTCCACCATAGAGGATCACTCTAGACAAGAGAACATAAAGCTCCACCATAGAGGACCACTCTAGACAAGAGAACATAAAGCTCCACCATAGAGGATCACTCTAGGGAGACAAGAGGGGGAATTCTGGGGAGGATTTATGAACTTTTGACGGATTTCTCAGCTAAGGAGAGAAACCCAAAATCCATCCGTGTGAGTTTATTTGTGTGTGTGTGCATCCGTTCGTATACTTGTCAGTATATGAATGTGTGTGTTCATACCAAAACACAAGATGCACTCGGACAAGTGGATTACTCTAGTATTACCCAGACATCCCTCTCTACCACTCAGGCACTTTGTCCTCCACTTGGCTTGTTAGCTACAGTAGAATGAGGATGGCTGAAAGAGGGGGCCCGCCAGGCTTTGGCCTCGCCATGGCGGGAAAAGGAAGGAGAGCTCAGACGCGAGCGGAAGCAGAGGAAATGCGGGTGGCGGGGAGAGAAGCTTCCCAATTCTGGTTGCTATAGTGGGGGAGGGAATGTAGCAGAGAGGGGGGAGACAGACATAGACAAAGAGAAACAAAGAGACAGAGAGAGAGAGAGAGAGAGAGACACGGAGAGACAGAGAGAGACAGACACGGAGAGACAAAGAGACAAAAAGAGACAGAGAGAGACAGAGAGAGACAGAGAGAGACAAAGAGACAGAGAGAGACAAAGACAGACATGGAGAAACAGAGAGAGACACAGACATAGAGAGAGACAGAGAGACAGAGAGAGACACAGACACGGAGAGACAGAGAGACACAGAGAGACACAGACACGGAGAGACAGAGAGACACAGACACGGAGAGACAGAGAGCGACAGAGAGAGACACAGACACGGAGAGACAGAGAGCGACAGAGAGAGACACAGACACGGAGAGACAGAGAGCGACAGAGACAGACACACACAGAGAGAGAGAAATGTTGCTTATGACAAAAGTTGTAAAGTGTTATATATCTGTTATAACGGCTTTATGACTGCATGAATAAGGACAGCTACAGTAAAGTGTTCCCAAAGCCTCATTAGCCAGTCTGTCATTGTTTTCCTTTCTCACACTTTGATGCTGAATTGTAACGCGAGCTCCACATCCCTTCGCCAGGAACCTCATTATTCAAAGATGAAATGTTGGGTGGAAAAACTGTTTGTGTGAAGCATGAAAGAGCAGCGCTGTGAAAAGGGCTATGGAGTGGTAGAGTATGGAGTAGGATTCCTAAGCAGCAGTCATGTAAACCCAACTCTCCTCATGTATTTGTAAGGCCAAGAGACTCCTTGTGCTAACAGAGCGATGGTATTGCTAATTGTTATTGTAGATCAGTCAGTGTTGGCCAGAGGCCGGGCTAGGACTTCTGCTTTCCCAGAGTACTGCCTTAGCTGACTGTGTGTACAGGGATGGAGTTAATGGAGACGGTGGAATGTAAAGGTCTACTGTGATAGAGGCTGCTGAAGGGAAGTAATTCTCAAACACACTGAATCACAAAGACAGAAGTGGACAGGGAGATGCAGTAGTAATATAGAAAATAAGAATATATGCCATTTAGCCGACACTTTTATCCAAAGCGACTTACAGTCATGCGTGCATATATTTTACGTATTGGTGGTTCCAGCGGGAATCGAACCCACAATCCTTGGCGTTGCAAGCGCCATGCTCTACCGACTGAGCCACGGTCAAGGCAAACCAGGATAAAATTCCCAATAGCAGACCTACAGTGAGCTTTTGGGCATCCCACTGCGACAGTAGAACAATAACTTCTATTGTGTTCCTTGCCAATACCGTAGTAGCGTTCCAATCAACTCCGGGGAGAGCAGAATCTGTTAAACAGATGAAAAGCCATTCTGTGCAAGGTAGATTCTTGGTTCTTGTGGACGTTTTTTTTAAAAACTTACCTCAAGGCTTTAAAGATGTTAGCTAAATGTTCCATAAAATAAACTACTCCTTCTGAAGATGTACTTCTGGTAGCTTTAGGTTAGGTATCCAACTTCACCAAATACAAGTCTACCTTATCTTTATTGAGGTTAGCATGAGGACATTCATGTGATTGCATCTGAGCCTCAATTGGGAGGGAAACCGTACCGCTTTCTGGCCAGATGTCAATAACCCACTTCAGCCAGGAACCAGTTGGCCCACAATAAGTCAATGGTACTGAACACTGTCAACACTCTACCGCAGGGTTTATTAAAATAGGGGTCAAGACCCAAAATGGACCATGTGCATTTGAGAGGTGGGTCGCGAGATATAAATATATAAAATCACACATCATTATTTCTACTTCATTTGGCTCACTGGCGGTTGATTTAGGTCATGGGACGACGGTCAATTTGTCATTTGGGTCTTGAGCTGAAAAAGTTTAAGAACCCCTGCTCTACAGCACTGCAGCTGCTCCTTAAACCTCAGCTATGACTTCATCTATTCTACTAGCCAGGAAATATTTAACTACGCAGGAAATCACTTACGAAACTGCGAGGAAATCCATGTGGATTCACCAGAAGCAATGTATGAAACCGGTACTTTATCATTGTGTTCATATGGGTTTTATCAGCGCTGTGATCGCTAGGCTTTTGATCGGAGGTGGTGGAGAAAGACCGTTTGGCTTTCGGCCCTTTGTTATCTCTCACTCTTAACGCTCTCCCTCTGTCTCTCCATGAAACGTTTCTCCCTCAACTCCTCCACACATGAACATTGTTTACTTTGGAGAGCTTCCATTCCCTAATCCAAGTCCAGTATTTACCCAGCAAACACCCTTCACTAAACGCCACACCACTGATGGTTTTAAGCTCCTGTGTAGTGGGCAGTGGCTCACGTACAGCTTCCATTGCGATCTTGCTTGATTACAACAAGAGATTATTTAATTAATCCACTAAACTCTGTCAAAGTGAGCCAACAATAACTACACTGACCAAAAATATAAACTTTTCATGAGCTGAAAAAGTTCCATATGCAGAAAAAACGAATTTCTCTCAAATGTTGTGTACAAATTTGTTTACATCCCTGTTAGTGAGCATTTCTTCTTTGCCAAGATAATCCATCCACCTGACAGGTGTGGCATATCAAGAAGCTGATTAAACAGCATGATCATTACACAGGTGCACCTTGTGCTGGGGACAACAAAGGACCACTCTAAAATGTAAAGTTTTGTCACACAACAATGCCACAGATGTCTCAAGTTGAGGGAGCATGCAATTGGCATGCTGACTGCAGGAATGGTCCACCAGAGCAGTTGCCAGAGAATTGAATGTTAATTTCTCCATCATAAGCCGCCCCCAAAGACGTTTTAGAGAATTTGGCAGTACGTCCAACCGGCCTCACAACCGCAGACCACGTGTATGGCATCGTGTGGGTGAGCGGTTTGTTGATGTCAATATGGTGAACAGAGTGCCCTATGGTGGCAGTGGGGTTATGGTAAGGGCAGGCATAAGCTACGCACAACTAACACAATTGCATTTTAATCGATGGCAATTTGAAAGTACAGAGATACCGTGATGAGATCCTGAGGCCCATTGTGAGGCCCATTATTTTTAAGGTATCTGTGACCAACAGATGCATATCTGTATTCCCAGTCATGTGAAATCCATAGATTAGGGCCTAATGAATTTATTTAAATGGACTGATTTCCTTATATGAACTGTAACTCAGTCAAATCTTTGAAAATTGTTGCATGTTGCGTTTATATATTTTTTGTTCAGTATAAATGAAGTGTCAAACTTCAGATTCTAAGCTAGCTTGAAGTGTGAGAGCAGGAGGAGTAGGGGGAAGGTTGAGACCTCCTGAATCTACACTGTCATTTCAACATTCTGGACATGTAATGCTCTGGGTGTTTCTAGAGCTCTTCCTGCTAAACCGGACATGTTGAGGTAAAGCCAGAACAGCTGGCCTTATCAGCCAGCAACAAACCCACAAAGTGGGCCACACGTCAAGCATTAGATGGTTACGGCTAGGCTAGGGCTAACTATAGACAGAGGGAAGGGAGTGACTTAGCACAATGAGGCTAACGCTAACCCACGTGGACGCAGCAGAAAGGAGGTCAATCCCATTAGTTAGATCTCAAACAGACACTTCCTCCAATCCCGTGCCAATTCTCAGGGGTATATCCCTGCGGCCTGTCTAGGTACTGGTGTAGGCTGTGAGTATGATATGCTAAATTCTACATTAGCTAAACAAACGTGAAACGAATGTAGCCTATTGTACCTAAACATTCAATGGACAACCATGTTCTGCCGCATTTACTGTAACAATGTCCTGTCACGCATTAACAGGACATTGTTAAGGCCAGGGCTTACTCAGAAGGAACCAGTGAAGTCTGGATACAATGCAGATATAGGCTGTTAAAGGCTTTACATTGGGAGGGTACTGTAGTGATTGTTGTGGACAGTTAATATGTCCTTTACTATACCGTATACTATATATTCTTAGCATGGTGGTGACACGTATCATTTTACAGGGCAAGGGTAGTGAGTCGAGTGCAGTTAGAATGACCAGACAACCAGAGGGGGGGGGGCAAGAGAGCGAGGGAGCGAGGGTGAGAAGGAGGGGATAAGAGACTGGCAGTTCAAGCTTTCCTTCATCAATTAATTTATTGTCGACCTTTGGGGTCAACGCTAAAAGTCACTGTCCACCAGAGTTAAGTTTATAGAGTTTTAATGCATTCACCAAATTAACTCAATTAAATGTAAACAGAATTGACCTCAACCTTGCTGTACACATGCTTCAGAGAGCTCTATGCTCTTCAACGTAAAAAGTATGGAGAAGAGGACACAAACTCCCCAAACCTGCCTGGAGTCAGACACGGCCTGCACCTGAACCAGAGTCAGACACGGCCTGCACCTGAACCAGAGTCAGACACGGCCTGCACCTGAACCAGAGTCAGACACGGCCTGCACCTGAACCAGAGTCAGACACGGCCTGCACCTAAACCAGAGTCAGACACGGCCTGCACCTGAACCAGAGTCAGACACGGCCTGCACCTGAACCAGAGTCAGACACGGCCTGCACCTGAACCACACTATGGGACGGCTACAGTAAGAGCACAGTCCACGGCCCGTGACGTTATTTCCACGACTGACCTACTCCGGGGTGCCGTCCCTCATGTTGTTCACTAGGAAAATACCCTGCTGTTTTCCAGATGTCTGTGCTTTAGTGTGAGGAGGGAACAGCATGCACACTTTGCAGATAGAGAAACCCCGTCTGGACTAAGAGTACTGGGCCGCTAAGAAGCCCATCGCCAGATGTGAACCACACCACTCAGGTCACCTCTGTGAATTGATGTATACTGAACAAAAATATAAACGCAGCATGGAACAATTTCGGTTACAGAGTTACAGTTCAAGGAAATCAGTCAATTGAAAAAAAATCATTAGGCACTAGTCTATGGATTTCACGACTGGGCAGCGGAGCAGCCATGGGTGGGCCTGGGAAGGCATAGGCCCACCCACTGGGGAGCCAGGCCCAGCCAATCAGAATGGGGCTTTATCACAGAAATACTTCTCAGTTTCATCAGCTGTCCGGGTGGCTGGTCTCCGACGATCCCACAGGTGAAGAAGCAGGATGTGGAGGTCCTCGGCTGGCGTGGTTACACATGGTCTGCAGTTGTGAGGCCGGTTGGACGTACTGCCAAATTCTCTAAAACAACGTTGGACGCAGCTTATGGTAGAGAAATGAACATTAAAATCTCTGGGAACAGCTCTGGTGGACATTCTTGCAGTCAGCATGCCATTGCATGCTCCCTCAAACCATGAGACATCCGTGGCATTGTGTTGTGTGACAAAACTGCACATTTTAGTGGCCTTTTATTGTCCCAGCACAAGGTGCACCTGTGTAATTATCATGCTGTTTAATCAGCTTCTTAATATGCCACACCTGTCAGGTGGATGGATTATCTTGGCAAAGGAGAAATGTTCAAAAACAAATGTGTTCACAAAAGTTGAGAGAAATAAGCTTTTTGTGGGCACAGAAAATCTCTGGGATCTTTTATTTCAGTAAAGAACAAGAAGGCCCGTACACTGTTAAAACTCCCAATTTACCGCTTTATTGACAACGTTTCGATCTGAAACGGATCTTCGTAAGGTCAAACAAACTGAGTGCTCACATCCCAAAATATACACATTTCACCTCACATGACCATTACGCACATGCCTATTGATCCTCGAATCAGGAAAATAAAACAATTAATTTAAAGGAAGGTATTCATTTATGTGTTCTAGAGAACATTTTCACTGATAATACTATACCTCTCATCATTATAATGAGCCTGGACATCTATGACCATAGGCAGAATATGATTGGTCCCTGTTCAAATAAATCCCGGGAAAGGACCCAACTGACCAATGAGCTAGTCGAAGGGGATATGGGTGTGGTTTAGCTGTGCGGACAATATAAGAGTTAGGGTTAAGGAGTGTTGGGCGTGTCCTCTGACAGGATACATATTCTAATGCTCCCCCTTTACAGTTTAGTTTAATACAGGTAGGAGAGAGGCAGGTGGGAAAGTGGTGCACATGGGAGTCTACTTTATTGTGATCTACACTGACTTTTAGACACCCAAATAGACTAACTAGAGACAGTAACAAAGACACTGACTTTTAGACACCCAGATAGACTAACTAGAGACAGTAACAAAGACACTGACTTTTAGACACCCAGATAGACTAACTAGAGACAGTAACAAAGACACTGACTTTTAGACACCCAGATAGACTAACTAGAGACAGTAACAAAGACACTGACTTTTAGACACCCAGATAGACTAACTAGAGACAGTAACAAAGACACTGACTTTTAGACACCCAGATAGACTAACTAGAGACAGTAACAAAGACACTGACTTTTAGATACCCAAATAGACTAACTAGACATTTACATTTACGTCATTTAGCAGACGCTCTTATCCAGAACGACTTACAGTAGTGAGTGCATACATTTTCATACTTTTTTCGTACTGGTCCACCCGTGGGATTCAAACCCACAACCCTGGCGTTGCAAGCGCCATGCTCTACCAACTGAGCCACACGGGACCTAGAGACAGTAACATAAAGACACTGGCGTTTATACAACCAGATAGGACACAGGACATTATTACTAAGCCCCTCCCACTCCTCTAACGGAAGGAAGGTGGAGGGAGCGAGGAGGAGGAGAAAGAGGGAGGCAGAAGATGAGTGAGTGCAAAAAATGACTTTTGTAAAAACAAACTGACATCCTCTCCTTTCCATGTCCAGGACAGAAGAGGAGTGCAGAGGGCTGCAGAGGAGGGAGCAGGAGGATAACACAGCCAGCTGCAGACGGACACAGTCAAGGCCAAAGAGGAAAGGAGGAATGGATGGTGTGTGTATGGGGGGGGGGGGGGGTAGGAAAAAGAGAACGGGAGCTAACAGAGACATGATGTGTATTAGTGATGCGTGAATGATCGTCCCTCTGCATGGTCGTGTTGTTATCTTCATACACTATGGTGTGTGTCTCTACAATGAAGGAAGCACAAGGAATAAAACAGTGAGCGTAACCAGCTCCTCTATCACTCTTTGGGGGTACTGAGTGCATTTGAACGGAAATTATTGAACCATGTAGTTTCAACTGGAAAGAATGAAACCAAGCCAGAAATACAGAAGGTCTATTTTCCGCTCCCAAAACGTGCACAGACAGTGAGTGCATGTCTATGAATAACAGAGGGACACATTGTGTATATTAGTTAAAGCTGTTGGGAAGATACACAGCCTATTCATTGGGATGAAACATTAAAGTGGAACTGACAGCGTTAACTACTTTGCAGATATGAAACAAACACTCATAATATCAGTAAAATATATCAAATTCCCAGTTTATGCTACAAAACCAACTTTATAAGAGGTTATAAAGATAGGTTCTATTTGACTCAAAATTCCATGACATAGAGTAAGGCATTGTTGGCAGAATAGATGGATACAATGTTGCGCTGTTGCTACTGACTGTAAACAGACAGTCCAGTTCAAAGTGAATGATGGCAGGCCCGTGTGGCAAATTGCTTATTTGCATATAGGCCTACTGTAGCGCTGATTGGCTATGGCGCAAAATAGTAAAAATAAAGAAAAACCCTTGAATGAGTAGGTGTGTCCAAACTTTTGACTGGTACTATATATATATATATTATATATATAGCTCTGACATGCACTATGGGACCATATATAGAGAGGTGTGCGCCTTTCCAAATCCTGTCCAATTAATAGAATTTACCACAGGTGGACTCCAATCAAGTTGTACAAACATCAAGGATGATCAATGGAAACAGGATGCAGCTAAACTCAATTTCGAGTCTCATAGCAAAGAGTCTGAATACTTATGTAAATAAGGTATTTCTGTTTGTTATTTTGAGTACATTTGCAAACATTTCTAAAAACCTGTTTTCGCTTTGTCATTATGGGGTATTGTGGAGTCTCCTGAGTGGCGCAGTGGTCTAAGGCGCTGCATCGCAGTGCTAACTGTGCCACTAGAGATCCTGGTTCGAATCCAGGCTCTGTCGCAGCCGGCCGCGACCGGGAGACTCATGGGCGGCGCACAATTGGCCCAGCGTCGTCCAGGGTAGGGGAGGGAATGGCCGGCAGGGATGTAGCTCAGTTGATAGAGCATGGCGTTTGCAACGCCAGGGTTGTGGGTTCGATTCCCACGGGGGGCCAGTATAAAAGAAAATATATATATATATGTATTCACAAACTGTAAGTCGCTCTGGATAAGAGCGTCTGCTAAATGACTAAAATGTAAATGTAAATGTAGATTGATGAGGAAATGTTTTGTATTCAATCCATTTTAGAATAAGGCTGTAACGTAACAAAATATGGAAAAAGTCAAGGGGTCTGAATACTTTCCGAATGCAATGTATAAATAACAAGTCTATTCCATTAATCTATTCTCCTATATATCTAACAAGTCTATTCCATACATCTATTCTCCCATATATCTAACAAGTCTATTCCATCTATCTATCTATCTATCTGACCACACTGACAAAGGCCCAGGGGAAGTACAGGCAGTGAGCTGGGGCAGCTAACAGCAGGTGCTGGCTACACTGTGTCGCTGACATGGAATCTGAGGACTCTCACGTGCCTCCCCTTAAATAAAGAGGCTTTTTGAGGCCGCACAAACACAAGCACATTGTTGGGCTGCCACTGACTGGACACACCAACAGCATCTGCCACTGCTTAGCCAACTGGTAGCCTACAGCAGTGTGACAGGAGCCAGGCCCTGTACACCAGCATCTGCCTGGACAGCTAATGCTACGTCTGTTCAGAGATTGGGCTACTGTTCTGCAGTTCAATGATACGTTTCTGCAAAGACTTCTGATCAAGTGAATGCTATAAAGAGATATGGTATTGTTTGAGACTTCTTTGTCTACAGAAAAGGTCCTCTGAACAAATTCTTGGTGCGTCATCTTGACTTAATTGCACAAAAATGTGAGTAACTAGAGCAGATCAAGGACTCAGGGATTTGTCTGTAAACAATGCATTTTTTCTCTCCAGACTAATACATTAGTTATTAGCCTGTATCCTCGTAAGAAACTCCACCCCCTGCACTGTGTATCCCAAATACAATGTACCCCCAGTCACACAGACAGGATGTTGCCATGGAGACATAGACTAGAAATCACTGGCCACTTTAAGAAATGGAACACTAGCCACTTTAATAATGTTTACATATCTTGGACTACTCATCTCATATGTATATACTGTATTCTATACTATTCTACGGTATCTTAGTCACTTTAATAATGTTTACATATCTGCATTACTCATCAAGAGTCCAGTTGGAGCATCCTTTCCTTTGATTTAGTAAGGGGAGTGGACTCTCACTTACACAACACACCACTCCCAACCTTCAAAAGTATTCACTCTGGCCCTGTCGACACTTGGATCCGACGTAGAGACAAAATGTCTGACTGAATGTTGACCTGCTGCTGCCCTTTAAGCCAATGGGAGAAGCAGCAGTGAGCGTCGATCCACTACGAACGCTTATTTTTTTCAAAGGGAACATCTGAGGGAAAACACTTTTTTTTACCTGAGGGAACTTCTGAGGGAAAACGTTATTTTACCTGAGGGAACATTATTTGTGATGTCAGGTATAGTACTAGCACATAAAAAACACACAGGACTGCAATACATTCAAAACACATGAATGTTGAGTCAGGACGACAAAGTAGGACCAGGATGGAACAGCATGTACTGTAGCGAACCCTCCCTCCTCAGCCAGCTAGCGCTGCACCAGGCCAGTGTCTATGAGAGAAACTGTGCTTGGCTCTGCCTGGGGGAGATAAGGAGTGTTAGAAGAAGCAGAGGGGAGTTGGTTAGCATTCCTCTACCTGCTAGGAACGGCTGAGCCAGACAGCTAGCGAATCAATCTTCAATGAGGGACACTGAGCCCGTAGGGCTGAGAAGTAGCAGTCGGAAGACGCAAATCACTTAATTTCACCACAGCTTGATCTTTTTTTTTGGGGGGGGGGGGTGAATACAGGTTAGTGCACTGGCATGTACACTGCATGTAAGCAATAGGACTTTTGGTAACACTTTAGAAGATGAGTAGTAATATCACTGTACCCCCAAAAATAGTGTTTGTGTGTGTGCATGGTTTGTGCACACACACACACACACACACACACACACGAACACACACACACACACACACACACACGAGCGGAATGCAGCCTGTGTAACTGGGAGGACAGAGGAGGTGTGTGTAGCTCCGCTAGAGAGGAGGTCAGCTCACCACAGCCGTTGTAATGAGGCTAGTCTATTTAAAACAGCATACCAGCAGAGAAAGAGATACATGTGTTCTTAACAGGTTGATACATTACATACTACCATATACTGTACTGCATCTATTCTACACCTCACAGGACTTTTATCAACAATCCCAGTTAACGAGGATTATAGTTAACAACCGTATATATCATAACATTAACTGTAGTTAGTGTGGCAAGAGGGCTGCCCCTAACCATCCATCTCAAGGTGATGGAAAAGGATTGAAACCGTAGAAACCATTCACAGTATACCCAAAGTTACTGAACACTTATTCAAATGGGAGGACCAACACACAGCCTCCTGTTTAAAACACTTCCTGGTATGTACACGTCTTCCTTTCAAGAGAGCCAATCAGGACGTTCACTGTTTAAAACATGCACAGTACAGAAGCATATGACGTTTCCACATAACCCAGTGTTCTCGGATGCAGCCTATTTGAATGACTAACACCATCACAGTAAGTGGGCCTGTTTGCACTATAATTGAGTAGCTTATCATCTAATTTCGTCATTATATTTATATTACAACTAGGGCTGACCCCAATTAGTCGACTGGTCGATTGTTTGGTCGATAGGCTGTTGGTTGACAAAGATTTGTTTTTGTCGAGCAGTAGCAAATATCTATATTTTTTAATGGCACACGAGACACCTGTCTTATTCGTGCCCATCTCAGTGAACTAGTCCATTGCGGAGGCCGAGACTAATCCATTGCAGTGGCCGCTGGGATGGCACCGTCCAAGAAGAAGGGGAGTGTGGCTAAGATGCACAATGCACGTCTCTCTCCAGAATGCGCTCTCTCCCGCCAATTTGTGCACATTCATTGTTTCATAACTTCATTGTGTAAATTGTTTGAGTGTTAGTCTATCAATTCCCCGTTACATATATCACCAATAGTACATTTACCGTTAATTCCTATATTTTCTAATCTACAATGTTTGTTTGGTTACGGTAATTTCTGTTAATGCATTCAATATATGTATTATTTTACAGTATATTACCGTTCTCGTTGTCGGAGTGGACACGTTGCTTGCCGAGCGCACAACCTGCCACACTTGTGAAAAACACGTTTTGGTTTATCTCATTCCATTTATGAGTTTTGTCAATTTAGTCATTGTCTTTTGTTTTTGAGCGCTCCTGTCAATGTTGAGTAAGGACGCGCACCTGATTACTCATAGAAGTAGGCCTATAGGCTACCTGGCCTGCGTGCAAATGTAGGCATATAAATGTGCCCATTTGGGGATCTGATAGTATTTCTGATTGGCTTAATGCACCACCACTAATGAGCTGTGGAGCTTCTCAAATTAATGTTTTCTTCACCTCAAACAGCAAGCAAACAAAGTCTGTTTTTACTGAGAAAGACAATAGTTCCTCAATGTATTCCAGCTCACAGCGTTTCGATTACCACTCAGTATGAAAGCGAAAAATGTCATGCTCTGTTCCAGTGGAAATTTCATAAAATAGGCCTACATGATTACTTCTTATCCCTTGTGCAAATAGCCTACAGCGGTGTCTGTCCTGCGGGAAACTGAGGGCCCCGAATATTTTTGCTAGCAAGAGCTTTAGGCCGGACCCAAGTCAATAGTTGATACAATGTTTAAAGTTCGTTGCAGACAGGCCATGCGTAGCCAATGTGATTTATAGGATTATTATTTATATTTGATTAAAATCTGGATATTTTCTAACTGCAGGCTGCAATGTTTTTAATTGTTGGCTTTATATGCTTTTTAGGTTTGTATTATTTTCATTTAGATTTGGATAGAATTTTGATTAACCACATAACAATGATTTTGAGATACGAAGACGTTGTTACAAATGTAATGAAACGGTTCCACGAAAATGTGCATATGAAAACCAGAACTGGCACGCAGATCGGTAGAAATGGTAAGAAATTGGCATTCCACAGAAAGGTTGCCGACTCCTCATGTAGCCTATTAGCGGCAACTTCAGGAGAGTAATGGCAGAATCTGCGAAAGTCAGTAGGAGTGGGAGGAGGATGTTCGGGGTCAGGTTAAGGCTTTTTTCCCCTTCTGGTTATCTTGATCTCTGTCTCCCTCTTGAGTCATTTGTGTCTTATTTTATCAAACAATGCGCTTAAAGACAAGCTCAATGCAAATACAGTGCATTCGGAAAGCATTCAGACCCCTTGACTTTTTCCACATTTTGTTACGTTACATCTTTATTCTGAAATTCTAAAATCCACATCCACATACAATTCCCCATAATGACAACGCAAAAACAGTTTTTTAGACATTTTTGCTATTTTATCAAATAAAATAAACGGAAATATCACATTTACATAAGTATTCAGACCCTTTACTTAGTACTTTGTTGAAGCACCTTTGGCAGCGATTACAGCCTCAAGTCTTCTTGGGTATGACGTTACAATCTTGGCACACCTATATTTGGGGAGTTTCTCCCATTCTTCTCTGCAGATCCTCTCAAGCTCTGTCAGGTAGGATGGGTAGCGTCGCTGTACAGCAATTTTCAGGTCTCGCCAGATATGTTCGATCGGGTTCAAGTACGGGCTCAAGGACATTCAGAGACTTGTCCAGAAGCCACTCCTGCGTTGTCTTGGCTGTGTACTTAGGGTCGTTGTCCTGTTGGGAGGTGAACCTTTGCCCCAGTCTGAGGTCCTAAGTGCTCAGGAGCATGTTTTCATCAAGGATCTCTGTACTTTGCTACGTTCATCTTCCCCTCGATCCTGACTAGTCTCCCAGTCCCTGCCACTGAAAAACATCCCCACAGCATGATGCTGTCACCACCATGCTTCACCGTAGGGATAGTGCCAGGTTTCCTCCAGACGTGACGCTTGGCATTCAGGCCAAAGAGTTCAATCTTGATTTCATCAGACCAGAGATTCTTGTTTCTCGTGGTCTGAGAGTCCTTTGGTGCCTTTTGGCAAACTCCAAGCGGGCTGTCATGTGCCTTTTACTGAGGAGTGGCTTCCGTCTGGCCACTCTACCATAAAGGCCTGATTGGTGTAGTGCTGCAGAGATGGTTGTCCTTCTGGGAGGTTCTCCCATCTCCACAGAGGAACTCTGGAGCTCTGTCAGAGTGACCATCGGGTTCTTGGTCACCTCCCTGACCAAGGCCCTTCTCCCCCGATTGCTCAGTTTGGCCGGGCGGCCAGCTCTAGGAAGAGTCTTGGTGGTTCCAAACATCTTCCATTTAAGAATGATGGAGGCTACTGTGTGCTTGGGGACCTTCAATGCTGCATAATTTTTTTGGTACCCTTCCCCAGATCTGTGCCTCGACACAATCCTGCCTCGGAGCTCTACGGACAATTCCTTCGACCTCATGGCTTGGTTTTTGCTTTGACATGCACTGTCAACTGTGGGACCTTATATAGACAGGTGTGTGCCTTTCCAAATCATGTCCAATCAATTGAATTTACCACAGGTGGACTCCAATCAAGTTGTAGAAACATCAAGGATGCACCTGAGCTCAATTTCGAGTCTCATAGCAAAGGGTCTGAATACTTATGTAAATAAGGTATCTTTAAAAAATATATATAAATACATTTGCAAAAAATTCTAAAAACCTGTTTTCACTTTGTCATTATGAGGTATTGTGTGTAGATTGATGAGGAACATTTTTAATTGAATACATTTTAGAATAAGGCTGTAATGTAACAAAATATGCAAAAAGTCAAGGGGTCTGAATACTTTCCGAATACACTGTATAGTTGATTTTATTAAAACACATAGGGTGTGTCTATATATGGAAAAATACACGTTTTAACATTTCTACCAATCGATTGGTCGAAAGAACCGACGACTTTCGTTTTTTGGGGTCGGAGACAGCCCTAATTACAACCACAGGGATTGAATCCATTTAGTTTGTTTATTTCCTGAAGCGGATCATCTCTGCATTTATATGATCTTAAAGAGGAAGACAAATGTACTACTAGAAAGTCTGACACAGAAACAGTCACAGCAGCAACCTAATGGGGTGAGAGAATAACACAAGCGAGTAGGGGTATAATCACACCTTTAGCCTTTTCTGTTGTCTAAACGATGTTAGGAGAAACTGGAACTGAGCCTGTATCTCCTGACTGTTTAGTCAACCAGTCGATACTGTAGGACTACAGTTACAATACCTTGTGTAAACTCAACACTCCCTGCCCACTACTTCACCCTAACCTCACCCCGGCCCGCTCAACACACACACACACACACACCACACACATACTTCACCCCGGCCCGCTCAACACACACACACCACACACATACTTCACCCCGGCCCGCTCAACACACACACACACACCACACACATACTTCACCCCGGCCCGCTCAACACACACACACACACCACACACATACTTCACCCCGGCCCGCTCAACACACACACACACCACACACATACCTCACCCCGGCCCGCTCAACACATACACACACACCACACACATTCTTCACCCCGGCCCTCTCAACACACACACACAACCTAAACTCCTAACTTCACCCCAGGCCCTCAATACACACTCTAACCTCCTAACCTCACCCCGGCCCGCTCAACACACACACACACACCACACACACTTCACCCCGGCCCGCTCAACACACACACACAACCTAAACTCCTAACATCACCCCAGGCCCTCAATACACACCCTAAACTCCTAACCTCACCCCAGGCCCTCAACACACACCCTAACCTCACCCCGGCCCTCTCAACACACACACACACCCTATGACACAGGGTGATTTGGTTTCACACAAACAAAATGGACACACCAGATTCTACACCAGAAAGCCGGGGGCTCAATGGATCCCAATCTGTCTGGTCTTTCTGTTGCCAAGGGGAATGAAAAACAACAACTTCCAGTGGACAGTAAAGCCCCTCCCCCATGTCTGCTGCTGACCCCGCCCTGTGTGGAGGCAGACACACAGTACAGTTCTAATCCTGCTGAGCATTACAGGGCTAGGGGGGTTGGTATTACATGTCCTGTGTGTGTGTGTGTGTGTGTGTGTGTATGTGTGTGTGTATGTGTTAGCAGGGTTATGATGAGGGATAGAGCAGAGAGGAGAAGCTGCTGACCTGGGCTGACTCACTCAGGGAGTGTTTCTGTTGGCCGTACATGCCGTAGGGGAGTACTATAGTAACATGTAGCATTGGGCCAAAGACTCCTTTCAGCAGCTCCATCCACATACAGTAACAAGCCTGAGCTCTTCTGCAGAGATTATTTTCTTCAATCTGTTTTTTAGGGGGAGCAGTCTGCAAAGTAGGCTTCATTTCAGGCAAAGCCAGATGCATGGCTCCCGATTCCTCAGCGGTGAGTGTGGGTCTACTTACTAACTGTGTCTGACGTGGATTTCAAACCATTTATCTCCTGGTGACCGTCCTATTCTCCAACCACTAGCTCACACTGCAGGCTCATCACTGACAGAGAGGAGCTAAAAGGCAAGCGGTCTATAAAACTTCTTCAGATCTAATTCATGGTTTTGTTACGTCACCAAGCCATGCGGAAGGAGTTGATCTGTGTGTGTGTGTACGTATGTGTGTGTGTGTGCAAATTAGAGGAAGCTGTGCTCACACACACCAACAGCAGTGCCAGGAGCCTTGAAGCGGGCTCCAGTGCACCCCCCAGCTGCTCCCACACCAACCCCCAGCTGCTCCCACATTAACCCCCAGCTGCTCCCACACCAACCCCCAGCTGCTCCCACACCAACCCCCTGCTGCTCCCACACTAACCCCCAGCTGCTCCCACACCAACCCCCAGCTGCTCCCACACCAACCCCCAGCTGCTCCCACACCAACCCCCAGCTGCTCCCACATTAACCCCCAGCTGCTCCCACACCAACCCCCAGCTGCTCCCACACCAACCCCCTGCTGCTCCCACACTAACCCCCAGCTGCTCCCACACCAACCCCCAGCTGCTCCCACACCAACCCCCAGCTGCTCCCACACCAACCCCCAGCTGCTCCCACACCAACCCCCAGCTGCTCCCACACCAACCCCCAGCTGCTCCCACATTAACCCCCAGCTGCTCCCACACCAACCCCCAGCTGCTCCCACACCAACCCCCTGCTGCTCCCACACTAACCCCCAGCTGCTCCCACACCAACCCCCAGCTGCTCCCACACCAACCCCCAGCTGCTCCCACACCAACCCCCAGCTGCTCCCACACCAACCCCCAGCTGCTCCCACACCAACCCCCAGCTGCTCCCACACCAACCCCCAGCTGCTCCCACACCAACCCCCAGCTGCTCCCACACCAACCCCCAGCTGCTCCCACACCAACCCCCAGCTGCTCCCACATTAACCCCCTGTGACAGCTCCTCATTCTTCAAAGGCAGATAATGATGATGCAACCGCAGAAAGAGCAGCGTAAGTCACCCCACACTCTGCCTGCTCCTGACTCGCTCCGAGGGAAGCCAGCTGTCTCCACGTCACTTCACTCACTTCTACAGGTAGCCGAGAACCAGTCTTTTTGCTGTGAGAGATTCCATTTTATTTTGAAGCGCTACAACAAAATCGTCTTGATATGCATCATCCTTAATGAATCTATATTCCCTACCCTTCACTGAAATGACATATTAGCTTTCTTGTTCATCTTAAATTGATGCCATGTTCCCACAGCTGTCTTTTGTTATGAAGAAGCTTTTTAATTGCGGGATAAAAACAAATCTTGACTGCAGGCCAATTGTCTTGGACAGGTAGAGAAAGTATTACGTTAGTGAAAATGTTGTAAAACAAATTCTTGTTAAATTATCACAATGTATCATTGTTGTTGCATCTTAGCTTATAACCACATTTGACTAATACTAAACCTGGCTAACTAATACTAAACCTGGCTAACTAATAATAAACATGGTATTAAACCTATTCAGTAAACCATCTCTAAACGAACATTCCCACAACCATGGGTCTAACCTATCTTGAACGTAGGGGGGGGGGGGAGGGAGGTCTTTAACAGACTGCCACCTGGATTGGACCCATGAGTGGTAGTTTAGCAGCCAGGAGGGTCTGTCTACAGGCTAGAGCTGAACAAGTCAAAGGGCTATCCTATCTGGCCCTTATCTCTGCAATCTGCCCCATCCTTTTTCTGCCAGAGCACAGGGCGGGGAGCATGAGCTGACCTATCAATCTGTCAAGACTGTTTGCACATGTCACGTTGACTATAGTGTGTGTGAGGCAAACTATTAATGTTTCGCGTTTGACAAACATGTCAGTTATCTCCAAGACGATACACTGGTTTCCTGAGCTGGCCTATCATTACTGATGAGCAGAATGGAACTAACAGAACACAGGCAGAGGCACGAGCGACTCTGAAACTCAACAATTGATTTCAATTGGGTTGTTTTTAGGTAGTGGAACAACTTGTTTTTTCTGAAGTGGTTTCAACGTAGTTGAATTTGCCAGTGCTCTACATCTGGTCAACATAGGGTTCTGCTGTATCTAGGGAAGGCATGTAAACAATGGTAGGACATTATGGACAGCGGCTAGGTGCCAGACCTACAATAAGTGGTATAGTTGTCATATCTCACACACACACACACTCAACATACATCTTAATTTAAGTAGTCTAAAAGAAAATAGCAATGGCTAGAGAATAGGAGGGGAAAGATGGAACCATATACCATTAGTAGTAGAGGGGAGAACAGGAGGGGAAAGATGGAACCATCTACCAGTAGTAGTAGTGGGGAGAACAGGAGGGGAAAGATGGAACCATCTACCATTAGTAGTAGAGGGGAGAACAGGAGTGGAAAGATGGAACCATCTATCAGTAGTAGTAGTGGGGAGAACAGGAGGGGAAAGATGGAACCATCTATCAGTAGTAGTTGTGGGGAGAACAGGAGGGGAAAGATGGAACCATCTATCAGTAGTAGTTGTGGGGAGAACAGGAGGGGAAAGATGGAACCATCTATCAGTAGTAGTTGTGGGGAGTAGGGTTAGTAGTACATTAGTAGTAGGATCTACATCCCACATTCATTGTAATCCTTCAGTGATCCCTACACACTAGTTGACTCAAAACCCCAGCAGTACGCGACCTAGAAACTTGACCTTACCACTCAGTAGTTGCCAGAGACATGTGACTACTTGCTGGTGACAGCTTCAGTCTCACTATTCGTCTCAATCAATCCAAGCACTTGGAGAGACAGGGCATGTCAGGAGCTAACAGCTAACTGCTGGTGTTGGCAGAGCTCCAAACAGAGTAAAGCCTCTTGTAAGTGATATCTTCCATCAAGCGTTAACTTCCTGTCTGTGCCCGTGGCCCAGGGGTGAGCTTCTCAACTGACAGCCATTTGAAAATGACTGTCTGCTCAGCTTTGGTTTTGCAACAGTAATATAGATATCCCCTGAAGGAAGTGTCAACCATATCCTACTCCGAACACTCATCCGACCTTATCCACTGCATTTAATAAGCAGTGCTACCACTTTAACAGAGCTCAATTAGAAAGTATTGGATCGCTTATGCATTCAATTACATCCATGTTGGAATAGCATTTTAGCATCTCAACCATTTATGGCCATTAACAACTGCAGTGAGCTAAAGAGCCATTAGCTTAAACAGCCTCCATAATGTTACTGTATGCTGTAGGCTGCTGCTCCAGTTTCCACTCTATGGAACCCTGACCTGTTCACCGGACGTGCTGCCTTGTCCCAAAACCTGCTGTTTTCAACTCTCTCGCTCTACCGCACCTGGTATTTCAACCTCTAAATGCACAGCTATGAAAAGCCAAGTGACGTTTACTCCTGATGTACTGACCTGTTGCAACCTCTACAACCACTGTGATTATTATTTGACCCTGCTGGTCATCTATGAATGTTTGAACATCTTGGAGAAAAATCTGGCCTTAATGGCCATGTACTGGCACAGCCAGAAGGGGACTGGCCACCCCTCAGAGACTGGTTCCTCTCTAGGTTTCTTCCTAAGTTTCTGCCTTTCTAGGGAG
The DNA here is from genome assembly GCF_964263955.1 of Coregonus lavaretus. Classification (NCBI taxonomy): domain Eukaryota; kingdom Metazoa; phylum Chordata; class Actinopteri; order Salmoniformes; family Salmonidae; genus Coregonus; species Coregonus lavaretus. Next base: position 209,353 of record NW_028161189.1, read on the forward strand.
TTTTTCCTAGCCACCGTGCTTCTACATCTGCATTGCTTACTGTTTGGGGTTTTAGGCTGGGTTTCCATATAGCACTTTGTGACATCTGCTGACGTAAAAAGGGCTTTATAAATAACATTTGTTTGAAAATGTTTTGATTGATTTAGAGCATGAGCTATGTGCTTGAAGGGAGTGTCTCATTCTACAGCTAACCTGGATGAAAGCCTAGTACCTCAAGGCTAAAGCCAAGAGAATAATATGCATCATAAATCACCTCTGTCAGAACAATGCTAGCAGGTATGTAGCTATATTCTCCTTATGGATTTCTATGTTAGTATATTTTGGTCTAGAGTTGACTGAGGTAAACTAGTGGTTTGACAGGTAACACTACTCTATAGTCTCTGCTGTAGATCCAACTAAATGGGTTGACAGCTGGACCAAGGATTAGCTGTGTGTTAGCTAGCTAGCTAGCTAGCTAGCTAGCTAGCTAGTCAGGGGGCTCTGACATTAGCGTGAAGACCAGTAGCACATTGTTCTCTCAGGAGTGAAATGGTAGCCGACCCAGCCCTCCTCCCCATGTTTGAGTGGGAGTGAGAGTCAAGTAAAGATAATGTACCATCAAAGGGAGGGAGAGTCAAGTCAAGGTAATGTACCATCAAAGGGAGGGAGAGTCAAGTAAAGATAATGTACCATCAAAGGGAGGGAGAGTCAAGTCAAGGTAATGTACCATCAAAGGGAGGGAGAGTCAAGTCAAGGTAATGTACCATCAAAGGGAGGGAGAGTCAAGTCAAGGTAATGTACCATCAAAGGGAGGGAGAGTCAAGTCAAGGTAATGTACCATCAAAGGGAGGGAGAGTCAAGTCAAGGTAATGTACCATCAAAGGGAGGGAGAGTCAAGTCAAGGTAATGTACCATCAAAGGGAGGGAGAGTCAAGTCAAGGTAATGTACCATCAAAGGGAGGGAGAGTCAAGTCAAGGTAATGTACCATCAAAGGGAGGGAGAGTCAAGTCAAGGTAATGTACCATCAAAGGGAGGGCGAGTCAAGTCAAGGTAATGTACCATCAAAGGGAGGGCGAGTCAAGTCAAGGTAATGTACCATCGAAGGGAGGGAGAGTCAAGTCAAGGTAATGTACCATCAAAGGGAGGGAGAGTCAAGTCAAGGTAATGTACCATCAAAGGGAGGGAGGGAGAGTCAAGTCAAGGTAATGTACCATCAAAGGGAGGGAGGGAGAGTCAAGTCAAGGTAATGTACCATCAAAGGGAGGGAGGGAGAGTCAAGTCAAGGTAATGTACCATCAAAGGGAGGGAGGGAGAGTCAAGTCAAGGTAATGTACCATCAAAGGGAGGGAGGGAGAGTCAAGTCAAGGTAATGTACCATCAAAGGGAGGGAGAGTCAAGTCAAGGTAATGTACCATCAAAGGGAGGGAGAGTCAAGTCAAGGTAATGTACCATCAAAGGGAGGGAGAGTCAAGTCAAGGTAATGTACCATCAAAGGGAGGGAGAGTCAAGTCAAGGTAATGTACCATCAAAGGGAGGGAGAGTCAAGTAAAGATAATGTACCATCAAAGGGAGGGAGAGTCAAGTCAAGGTAATGTACCATCAAAGGGAGGGAGAGTCAAGTCAAGGTAATGTACCATCAAAGGGAGGGAGAGTCAAGTCAAGGTAATGTACCATCAAAGGGAGGGAGAGTCAAGTCAAGGTAATGTACCATCAAAGGGAGGGAGAGTCAAGTCAAGGTAATGTACCATCAAAGGGAGGGAGAGTCAAGTCAAGGTAATGTACCATCAAAGGGAGGGAGAGTCAAGTCAAGGTAATGTACCATCAAAGGGAGGGAGAGTCAAGTCAAGGTAATGTACCATCAAAGGGAGGGAGAGTCAAGTCAAGGTAATGTACCATCAAAGGGAGGGCGAGTCAAGTCAAGGTAATGTACCATCAAAGGGAGGGCGAGTCAAGTCAAGGTAATGTACCATCGAAGGGAGGGAGAGTCAAGTCAAGGTAATGTACCATCAAAGGGAGGGAGAGTCAAGTCAAGGTAATGTACCATCAAAGGGAGGGAGGGAGAGTCAAGTCAAGGTAATGTACCATCAAAGGGAGTGAGAGAGGAATGAAAAGACAGGGAAGATCTCCATGGCATACTCCTCACGTCTTCTCTCCTTGCCTCCTTCTCAAAACCGATTGGATGAGAACGCCAGAGGTCCCTCCCCCCTCTGACCTTCTCCTCCAATGGGTTTTGAGAAGGAGGCGAAGAGAGAGGAGTATGCAATGGAGACTCTCCCAGGGTCTTAATTCAACCTTAACAACATTCTTAAAAGTTCTGTTCAGAATATTAGAGGGGAGCAGGATTCTGTTCTGCACAACTAGCTCGTAGACATGCACCTTGGATCAATAGCCCTAACGCCAAGTTCACACTGCTACTTCCCTATACCTCTTGAAGCCAATGTCCCTTCTAGAGTGGTCCAAGGTTAGACTGTCTGGGTGAGGTGTGTTCCATCTCCAAGGTTGGGGCCAGTTCCACGGTCAGAGATCATGAGCAGACGAGGAAAAGAAGACATCAATATTGGTACTAGTCAGCTATAGAGTGGACTGCACTAGACAGTAGGCCCTAGTTCCCTTACTCCCTCTCTCCTAGTTCCCTTACTCCCTCTCCCTAGTTCCCTTACTCCCTCTCCCCTAGTTCCCTTACTCTCTCTCTCCTAGTTCCCTTACTCCCCTCTCCTAGTTCCCTTACTCCCCTCTCCTGGGCCCTAGCATCCCTCCTGGGCCCTAGCATCCCTCCTGGGCCCTAGCATCCCTCCTGGGCCCTAGCATCCCTCCTGGGCCCTAGCATCCCTCCTGGGCCCTAGCATCCCTCCTGGGCCCTAGCATCCCTCCTGGGCCCTAGCATTACTAATCAGTAAAGGGCAGATACGCAATCTCTCTGTGCAAACAATGAAATGGTGCACCTCTGCCCTCAAAAACCACTCAGTTGTGCTGGCGTGTTAGAGATTAACCCACTGCGCTTACACATTAGCTCTCCAGAGTAGAGACAGGCACCGCAAATGGCGTTCATGGAATGCTAGCCGGCTGAACTGAAGGCTGTAAAAAAAAATAGCGCCCCTTGATCTTGGTCATGTTTTGTCATTTCATGCACTTGGCTTTCAGACTGGTATCAGACACAGCTTTAACAGTACGGCTGGATGAATCTATATGAATATTGCTCCCTCAAACACTTGACTTGTAATAGGCCTACAGTATAGGTGTTCATGTCCTTATATAGAATGAGGCAAGTAAGTACTGCACACCAAATCAGGGTCGACCAAAACATCTGCTTGTCCAGTTATTACAATTAGTTCACAACACTAAAACAATAGTACACTTTCCAAAAGGTCCCCTAAAACAATAGTACACTTTCCAAAGCCCCCTAAAACAATAGTACACTTTACAAAGCCCCCTAAAACAATTGTACACTTTCCAAAGGTCCCCTTAAACAATAGTACACTTTCCAAAAGGTCCCCTAAAACAATAGTACACTTTCCAAAGCCCCCTAAAACAATAGTACACTTTACAAAGCCCCCTAAAACAATAGTACACTTTCCAAAGGTCCCCTTAAACAATAGTACACTTTCCAAAGGTCCCCTTAAACAATAGTACACTTTCCAAAAGCCCCCTAAAACAATAGTACACTTTCCAAAGCCCCCTAAAACAATAGTACACTTTCCAAAGGTCCCCTAAAACAATAGTACACTTTCCAAAGCCCCCTAAAACAATAGTACACTTTCCAAAGCCCCCTAAAACAATAGTACACTTTCCAAAGGTCCCCTAAAACAATAGTACACTTTCCAAAGCCCCCTAAAACAATAGTACACTTTCCAAAGCCCCCTAAAACAATAGTACACTTTCCAAAGCCCCCTAAAACAATAGTGTGGTGCCACTCTGTAGTCCTCTTCAAGGAATGTCAGAAGGAATGTGTGCACGCCCACGTTCAATGAAACCCAAGCTACTGTAAACAGACTGCAGTCAGACGGCGAACGCCCGAGACAGAAAAGTGCATCAAGTTTTTGCTATCCAGACCTGTCAGTGACAGCACTGTGACTGTAGTTACCAGGGTGTGTGACTGTAGTTGCCAGGGTGTGTGACTCTAGTTGCCAGGGTGTTCTGGTGAAACAAGGTTCAGGTGTTGTTGTGTGACGTACAGATGAGTGACAGAGGATGGGGTGGTTTACTTTCGAGGGTCTGTAGATCCCTGTGCTACATGGTGTGACTGGAATGTTCAGAAATAGAAGGTGTCCCAAAATAACCTACAGGGCTTGTTATTCAGACAACCTCATCTCTGACAAACGTAGCACAACTCAGTAATAAACAACTCATTTTGAGTTTGTCCTTCCAAGCTCTGTTGCCGCCGCCCATCTCAACAGATACAGTTGCTCTGAATTTATTTGATTGAACCATTTCGTAAATAGGCAATCTTGGATGGCGCTTTGGGTTTAGGTCCGGGTTTGGCATACAAAAACAAGGGGAAACCGTGAAACAAGAATGCACAACTGTAGCCATTCAGAAGCTGCTGTGTGCAGAGGAAAAAGCTCCTCTGTGTACAATATAATCCCTGAACAGCTGGATGAAAGCAGCAATACAGCCTTATATAGATCAGCAGAACTCTGGCCACAGGGACAGCGGGGGCCAAACACTGTTGCATAAGTTACTGACGTTCCAAGCCAACAGTCTGAACACACAGCTTATCCCATATATCAGGTACAAACCAGGTTGACCATAGGGCAACAGTCTCTTAATTACTGGAAAGTGTTTTTATCAACCACAGCTACTGTGCTACCTACACTACACATAGATTGAT